>NW_027480749.1:0-269438 GCF_051401765.1 Calliopsis andreniformis | reverse complement strand
GTCTGAGGATTGACGATTGTGGATTGAGAATTGAGGATTGTGGATTGAGGATTGAAGATTGAGGATCCGGTATTGAGGATTGAAGAATGAGAATTGAGGAGTGAAGACTGAGGATTGAGGATTGCAGTTTGAGTATTGAGGATTGAAGATTGAGGATTGAGGATTGAGGATTGAGGATTGAGGATTGAGATTGAAGATTGACGATCGAGGATTGAGAATTGAGGATTGAGGATTGAGGAATGATCATTGAAGATTGAGTATTGAGGATTGAACGTTGAGGATTGTGGATTGAGGATTGAGGACTGAGGATTCAATATTGACGATTGGGGACTGAGTGTTGAGGGTTGAGTGATGAGAATTGATGTTTGTGGATAGAGATTTGAAGATTGCAGATTGAGTATTGAGTAATGAAAACTGTGAACTAATGATATTCTATTGAGGATTGAGGATTGACAACTGATTGTAGAGGACTGAGGGCTGAAGATTGAGGATTCAGTATCGGGGATTCAGTATTGAGGTTTGAGGACTGAGGATTGAGGATTGAGGATTGAGGATTGAGAATTGAGGATTGAGGATTGAAGATTGAGCATTGAAGATTGAGGATTGAGGAATGAGGATTGAGGATTGAGGATTGAGATTGAGGATTGAGGATTGAGGATTGAGGATGAGGGCTGAGGTTTGAGGATTGAGGTTTGAGGTCTGAGGACTGAGAATTGAGGGGTCGAGAATTGAGGATTGAGGATTGAGGATTGAAGATTGAGGATTGAAGATTGAGGATTCGGTATTGAGGATTGAAGAATGAGGATTGAGGAGTGAGGACTGAGGACTGAGGATTGCAGGTTGAGTATTGAGGATTGAATATTGAGGATTGAGGATTGATGATTGAGGATTGGGGATTGAGGATTGAGGGTTGAGGGTTGAAGATTGAGGATTGGGTATTGCGGATAGAACATAGAGGATTGAAGGTTGAGGATTGGGTGTTGAGGATAGGTGTTTGAGGATTGAGGATTGAGGATTAAGGATTGAGGATTGAGCATTGAAGATTCAGTATTGAGGATTGAAGATTGAGGATTGAGGATTGAGGATTGAGGATTGAAGATTGAGTATTGAGGATTGAAGCCTGAGAATTGAGGACTGAGTATTGAGGATTGAGGATTGAGGATTGAGGATTGAGGATTGAAGACTGAAGATTGGGTATTGAGGATTGAACATTGAGGATTGAGGGTTGAAGATTGAGTATTGAGGATTGAAGGTTGACGATTGAGGATTGAGAATTGAGGATTGAGGATTGAGGAATGAGCATTGAAGATTGAGTATTGAGCATTGAACGTTGAGGATTGTGGATTGAGGACTGAGGATTGAGGATTGAATATTGAGGATTGGGGACTGAGTGTTGAGGGTTGAGGATTGGGTATTGCGGATTGAACATTGAGGATTGGAGATTGAGGATAGAAGATTCAGTATTGAGGATTGAAGATTGAGGATTGAGGATTGAGGATTGAAGATTGAGTATTGAGGATTGAAGATTGAGGATTGAGGACTGAGAATTGAGGATTGAGGATTGAGGATTGGGGATTGAGGATTGAAGACAGAGGATTGGGTATTGAGGATTGAACATTGAGGGTTGAGAGCTGAGGATTGAGGATTGAGGATTGAGAATTGAAGATTGAATATTAATGATTGACGATTGAGGATTGAGGATTGAGGGTTGCGGATTGAGGACGAGGACTGAGGGTTGAGTATTGGTGTTTGAAGTCTGAGGATTGAGAATTGTGGATTGAGAATTGAGGATTGTGGATTGAGGATTGAAGATTGAGGATTCGGTATTGAGGATTGAAGAATGAGAATTGAGGAGTGAGGACTGAGGGCTGAGGATTGCAGTTTGAGTATTGAGGATTGAAGATTGAGGATTGAGGATTGAGGATTGAGGATTGAGTATTGAGGATTGATGATTGAAGGTTGAGTATTGAGGATTGAAGATTGAGGATTGAGGATTGAGGATTGAGGATTGAGTATTGAAGATTGAGGATTGGGGATTGAGGACTGAGGATTGACGATTGAGTATTGAGCATTGAGGATTGAGAATTGAGGATTGAGGATTGAAGATTGAGTACTGAGGATTGAAGATTGAGGATTGAGAATTGTGTATTGAAGATTGAGGACTGAGTGTTGAGGGTTGCGTGATGAGGATTGATGTTTGTGGATTGAGATTTGAAAATTGAAGAATGGGGATTGAGTATTGAAAACTGTGAATTCAGGATATTCTATTGAGGATTGAGGATTGACAATTGATTGTTGAGGACTTATGGGTGAAGATTGAGGATTCAGGTTTGAGGATTCAGGATTGACGTTTGAGGACTGAGGATTGAGGATTGAGGATTGAGGATTGAGGATTGATGGCTGAGGGTTGTGCGTTGAATATTGAGGATTGAGGATTGAGGATTGAGGATTGCGGATTGAGGATTGAAGATAGAGTATTGATGATTGAAGATTGAGGATTGAGGATTGGGGTTTGAGGTTTGAGGACGAGGACTGACGGTTGAGGATTGAGGTCTGAGGATTGAGGATTGAGGATTGAGGACTGAGGATTGAGGATTGACGATTGTGCATTGACGATTGCAGATTGTGGACTGAGGATTGAGGATTGAAGATTGAGTATTGAGGGTTGAAGGTTGAGGATTGAGGATTGAGGATTTAGGATTGAGGATGAGGGCTGTGGGTTGAGGATTGAGGTTTGAGGACTGAGGACTGAGGATTGAGGATTGAGAATTGAGGATTGAGGATTGAGGATTGAAGATTGAGGATTGGGTATTGAGGACTGAAGAATGAGGAGTGAGGATTGAGGATTGAGGATTGAGGATTGAGTATTGAAGATTGAGTATTCAGGATTGGAGATTGACGATTGAGGATTGAGGACCGAGGATTGAGGATTGAGGATTGAAGGTTGAGTATTGAAGATTGACGATTGACGATTGAGGATTGAGAATTGAGGATTGAGGATTGAGGAATGAGCATTGAAGATTGAGTATTGAGGATTGAACGTTGAGGATTGTGGATTGAGGATTGAGGATTCAGGATTGAATATTGAGGACTGGGGACTGAGTGTTGAGGGTTGAGTGATGAGAATTGATGTTTGTGGATAGAGATTTGAAGATTGCAGATTGAGTATTGAGTAATGAAAACTGTGAATTGATGATATTCTATTGAGGATTGAGGATTGACAACTGATTGTAGAGGACTGAGGGCTGAAGATTGAGGATTCAGTATCGGGGCTTCAGTATTGAGGTTTGAGGACTGAGGATTGAGGATTGAGGATTGAGGATTGAGAATTGAGGATTGAGGATTGAAGATTGAGCATTGAAGATTGAGGATTGAGGAATGAGGATTGAGGATTGAGGATTGAGGATTGAGGATTGAGGATTGAGGATTGAGGATGAGGGCTGAGGTTTGAGGATTGAGGTTTGAGGTCTGAGGACTGAGAATTGAGGGTCGAGAATTGAGGATTGAGGATTGAGGATTGAAGATTGAGGATTGAAGATTGAGGATTCGGTATTGAGGATTGAAGAATGAGGATTGAGGAGTGAGGACTGAGGACTGAGGATTGCAGGTTGAGTATTGAGGATTGAATATTGAGGATTGAGGATTGATGATTGAGGATTGGGGATTGAGGATTGAGGGTTGAGGGTTGAAGATTGAGGATTGGGTATTGCGGATAGAACATAGAGGATTGAAGGTTGAGGATTGGGTGTTGAGGATAGGTGTTTGAGGATTGAGGATTGAAGATTAAGGATTGAGGATTGAGCATTGAAGATTCAGTATTGAGGATTGAAGATTGAGGATTGAGGATTGAGGATTGAGAATTGAAGATTGAGTATTGAGGATTGAAGCCTGAGAATTGAGGACTGAGTATTGAGGATTGAGGATTGAGGATTGAGGATTGAGGATTGAAGACTGAAGATTGGGTATTGAGGATTGAACATTGAGGATTGAGGGTTGAAGATTGAGTATTGAGGATTGAAGGTTGACGATTGAGGATTGAGAATTGAGGATTGAGGATTGAGGATTGAGGAATGAGCATTGAAGATTGAGTATTGAGCATTGAACGTTGAGGATTGTGGATTGAGGACTGAGGATTGAGGATTGAATATTGAGGATTGGGGACTGAGTGTTGAGGGTTGAGGATTGGGTATTGCGGATTGAACATTGAGGATTGGAGATTGAGGATAGAAGATTCAGTATTGAGGATTGAAGATTGAGGATTGAGGATTGAGGATTGAAGATTGAGTATTGAGGATTGAAGATTGAGGATTGAGGACTGAGAATTGAGGATTGAGGATTGAGGATTGGGGATTGAGGATTGAAGACTGAGGATTGGGTATTGAGGATTGAACATTGAGGGTTGAGAGCTGAGGATTGAGGATTGAGGATTGAGAATTGAAGATTGAATATTAATGATTGACGATTGAGGATTGAGGATTGAGGGTTGCGGATTGAGGACGAGGACAGAGGGTTGAGTATTGGTGTTTGAAGTCTGAGGATTGAGAATTGTGGATTGAGAATTGAGGATTGTGGATTGAGGATTGAAGATTGAGGATTCGGTATTGAGGATTGAAGAATGAGAATTGAGGAGTGAGGACTGAGGGCTGAGGATTGCAGTTTGAGTATTGAGGATTGAAGATTGAGGATTGAGGATTGAGGATTGAGGATTGAGTATTGAGGATTGATGATTGAAGGTTGAGTATTGAGGATTGAAGATTGAGGATCGAGGATTGAGGATTGAGGATTGAGTATTGAAGATTGAGGATTGGGGATTGAGGACTGAGGATTGACGATTGAGTATTGAGCATTGAGGATTGAGAATTGAGGATTGAGGATTGAAGATTGAGTACTGAGGATTGAAGATTGAGGATTGAGAATTGTGTATTGAAGATTGAGGACTGAGTGTTGAGGGTTGCGTGATGAGGATTGATGTTTGTGGATTGAGATTTGAAAATTGAAGAATGGGGATTGAGTATTGAAAACTGTGAATTCAGGATATTCTATTGAGGATTGAGGATTGACAATTGATTGTTGAGGACTTATGGGTGAAGATTGAGGATTCAGGTTTGAGGATTCAGGATTGACGTTTGAGGACTGAGGATTGAGGATTGAGGATTGAGGATTGAGGATTGATGGCTGAGGGTTGTGCGTTGAATATTGAGGATTGAGGATTGAGGATTGAGGATTGCGGATTGAGGATTGAAGATAGAGTATTGATGATTGAAGATTGAGGATTGAGGATTGGGGTTTGAGGTTTGAGGACGAGGACTGACGGTTGAGGATTGAGGTCTGAGGATTGAGGATTGAGGATTGAGGACTGAGGATTGAGGATTGACGATTGTGCATTGAGGATTGCAGATTGTGGACTGAGGATTGAGGATTGAAGATTGAGTATTGAGGGTTGAAGATTGAGGATTGAGGATTGAGGATTTAGGATTGAGGATGAGGGCTGTGGGTTGAGGATTGAGGTTTGAGGACTGAGGACTGAGGATTGAGGATTGAGAATTGAGGATTGAGGATTGAGGATTGAAGATTGAGGATTGGGTATTGAGGACTGAAGAATGAGGAGTGAGGATTGAGGATTGAGGATTGAGGATTGAGTATTGAAGATTGAGTATTCAGGATTGGAGATTGACGATTGAGGATTGAGGACCGAGGATTGAGGATTGAGGATTGAAGGTTGAGTATTGAAGATTGACGATTGACGATTGAGGATTGAGAATTGAGGATTGAGGATTGAGGAATGAGCATTGAAGATTGAGTATTGAGGATTGAACGTTGAGGATTGTGGATTGAGGATTGAGGATTCAGGATTGAATATTGAGGACTGGGGACTGAGTGTTGAGGGTTGAGTGATGAGAATTGATGTTTGTGGATAGAGATTTGAAGATTGCAGATTGAGTATTGAGTAATGAAAACTGTGAATTGATGATATTCTATTGAGGATTGAGGATTGACAACTGATTGTAGAGGACTGAGGGCTCAAGATTGAGGATTCAGGATTGAGGATTCAGGATTGAGGTTTGAGGACTGAGGATTGAAGATTGAGGATTGAGGACTGAGTATTGAGGATTGAGGATTGAAGATTGAAGATTGAACATTAATGATTGAAGATTGAGGATTGAGGATTGAGGGTTGTGGATTGAGGACGAGGACTGAGGGTTGAGTATTTGTGTTTGAAGTCTGAGGATTGAGGATTGAGGATTGAGAATTGAAGACTGAGGATTGACGATTGAAGATTGAGGATTCGGTATTGAGGATTGAAGAATGAGGATTGAGGAGTGAGGACTGAGGATTGAGGATTGCAGTTTGAGTATTGAGGATTGAAGATTGAGGATTGAGGATTGAGGATTGAGGATTGAGTATTGAGGACTGAGGATTGAAGATTGAGTATTGAGTATTGAAGATTGAGGATTGAGGATTGGGGATAGAGGATTGAGGATTGAAGATTGAGGATTGGGGTTTGAGGATTGACGATTGAGTATTGAGCATTGACGATTGAGAATTGAGGATTGTGGATTGAGTATTGAGGATTGAGGATTGAGGATTGAGGATTGAAGATTGAATATTGATGATTGAAGATTGAGGATTGAGGATTGAGGGTTGCGGATTGAGGACGAGGACTCAGGGTTGAGTATTGGTGTTTGAAGTCTGAGGATTGACGATTGTGGATTGAGAATTGAGGATTGTGGATTGAGGATTGAAGATTGAGGATCCGGTATTGAGGATTGAAGAATGAGAATTGAGGAGTGAAGACTGAGGATTGAGGATTGCAGTTTGAGTATTGAGGATTGAAGATTGAGGATTGAGGATTGAGGATTGAGGATTGAGGATAGAGGATTGAAGATTGACGATCGAGGATTGAGAATTGAGGATTGAGGATTGAGGAATGATCATTGAAGATTGAGTATTGAGGATTGAACGTTGAGGATTGTGGATTGAGGATTGAGGACTGAGGATTGAATATTGACGATTGGGGACTGAGTGTTGAGGGTTGAGTGATGAGAATTGATGTTTGTGGATAGAGATTTGAAGATTGCAGATTGAGTATTGAGTAATGAAAACTGTGAACTAATGATATTCTATTGAGGATTGAGGATTGACAACTGATTGTAGAGGACTGAGGGCTGAAGATTGAGGATTCAGTATCGGGGATTCAGTATTGAGGTTTGAGGACTGAGGATTGAGGATTGAGGATTGAGGATTGAGAATTGAGGATTGAGGATTGAAGATTGAGCATTGAAGATTGAGGATTGAGGAATGAGGATTGAGGATTGAGGATTGATGATTGAGGATTGAGGATTGAGGATTGAGGATGAGGGCTGAGGTTTGAGGATTGAGGTTTGAGGTCTGAGGACTGAGAATTGAGGGTCGAGAATTGAGGATTGAGGATTGAGGATTGAAGATTGAGGATTGAAGATTCAGGATTCGGTATTGAGGATTGAAGAATGAGGATTGAGGAGTGAGGACTGAGGACTGAGGATTGCAGGTTGAGTATTGAGGATTGAATATTGAGGATTGAGGATTGATGATTGAGGATTGGGGATTGAGGATTGAGGGTTGAGGGTTGAAGATTGAGGATTGGGTATTGCGGATAGAACATAGAGGATTGAAGGTTGAGGATTGGGTGTTGAGGATAGGTGTTTGAGGATTGAGGATTGAGGATTAAGGATTGAGGATTGAGCATTGAAGATTCAGTATTGAGGATTGAAGATTGAGGATTGAGGATTGAGGATTGAGGATTGAAGATTGAGTATTGAGGATTGAAGCCTGAGAATTGAGGACTGAGTATTGAGGATTGAGGATTGAGGATTGAGGATTGAGGATTGAAGACTGAAGATTGGGTATTGAGGATTGAACATTGAGGATTGAGGGTTGAAGATTGAGTATTGAGGATTGAAGGTTGACGATTGAGGATTGAGAATTGAGGATTGAGGATTGAGGAATGAGCATTGAAGATTGAGTATTGAGCATTGAACGTTGAGGATTGTGGATTGAGGACTGAGGATTGAGGATTGAATATTGAGGATTGGGGACTGAGTGTTGAGGGTTGAGGATTGGGTATTGCGGATTGAACATTGAGGATTGGAGATTGAGGATAGAAGATTCAGTATTGAGGATTGAAGATTGAGGATTGAGGATTGAGGATTGAAGATTGAGTATTGAGGATTGAAGATTGAGGATTGAGGACTGAGAATTGAGGATTGAGGATTGAGGATTGGGGATTGAGGATTGAAGACTGAGGATTGGGTATTGAGGATTGAACATTGAGGGTTGAGAGCTGAGGATTGAGGATTGAGGATTGAGAATTGAAGATTGAATATTAATGATTGACGATTGAGGATTGAGGATTGAGGGTTGCGGATTGAGGACGAGGACTGAGGGTTGAGTATTGGTGTTTGAAGTCTGAGGATTGAGAATTGTGGATTGAGAATTGAGGATTGTGGATTGAGGATTGAAGATTGAGGATTCGGTATTGAGGATTGAAGAATGAGAATTGAGGAGTGAGGACTGAGGGCTGAGGATTGCAGTTTGAGTATTGAGGATTGAAGATTGAGGATTGAGGATTGAGGATTGAGGATTGAGTATTGAGGATTGATGATTGAAGGTTGAGTATTGAGGATTGAAGATTGAGGATTGAGGATTGAGGATTGAGGATTGAGTATTGAAGATTGAGGATTGGGGATTGAGGACTGAGGATTGACGATTGAGTATTGAGCATTGAGGATTGAGAATTGAGGATTGAGGATTGAAGATTGAGTACTGAGGATTGAAGATTGAGGATTGAGAATTGTGTATTGAAGATTGAGGACTGAGTGTTGAGGGTTGCGTGATGAGGATTGATGTTTGTGGATTGAGATTTGAAGATTGAAGAATTGGGGATTGAGTATTGAAAACTGTGAATTCAGGATATTCTATTGAGGATTGAGGATTGACAATTGATTGTTGAGGACTTATGGGTGAAGATTGAGGATTCAGGTTTGAGGATTCAGGATTGACGTTTGAGGACTGAGGATTGAGGATTGAGGATTGAGGATTGAGGATTGATGGCTGAGGGTTGTGCGTTGAATATTGAGGATTGAGGATTGAGGATTGAGGATTGCGGATTGAGGATTGAAGATAGAGTATTGATGATTGAAGATTGAGGATTGAGGATTGGGGTTTGAGGTTTGAGGACGAGGACTGACGGTTGAGGATTGAGGTCTGAGGATTGAGGATTGAGGATTGAGGACTGAGGATTGAGGATTGACGATTGTGCATTGAGGATTGCAGATTGTGGACTGAGGATTGAGGATTGAAGATTGAGTATTGAGGGTTGAAGATTGAGGATTGAGGATTGAGTATTTAGGATTGAGGATGAGGGCTGTGGGTTGAGGATTGAGGTTTGAGGACTGAGGACTGAGGATTGAGGATTGAGAATTGAGGATTGAGGATTGAGGATTGAAGATTGAGGATTGGGTATTGAGGACTGAAGAATGAGGAGTGAGGATTGAGGATTGAGGATTGAGGATTGAGTATTGAAGATTGAGTATTCAGGATTGGAGATTGACGATTGAGGATTGAGGACCGAGGATTGAGGATTGAGGATTGAAGGTTGAGTATTGAAGATTGACGATTGACGATTGAGGATTGAGAATTGAGGATTGAGGATTGAGGAATGAGCATTGAAGATTGAGTATTGAGGATTGAACGTTGAGGATTGTGGATTGAGGATTGAGGATTCAGGATTGAATATTGAGGACTGGGGACTGAGTGTTGAGGGTTGAGTGATGAGAATTGATGTTTGTGGATAGAGATTTGAAGATTGCAGATTGAGTATTGAGTAATGAAAACTGTGAATTGATGATATTCTATTGAGGATTGAGGATTGACAACTGATTGTAGAGGACTGAGGGCTCAAGATTGAGGATTCAGGATTGAGGATTCAGGATTGAGGTTTGAGGACTGAGGATTGAAGATTGAGGATTGCGGACTGAGTATTGAGGATTGATGATTGAAGATTGAAGATTGAACATTAATGATTGAAGATTGAGGATTGAGGATTGAGGGTTGTGGATTGAGGACGAGGACTGAGGGTTGAGTATTTGTGTTTGAAGTCTGAGGATTGAGGATTGAGGATTGAGAATTGAAGATTGAGGATTGACGATTGAAGATTGAGGATTCGGTATTGAGGATTGAAGAATGAGGATTGAGGAGTGAGGACTGAGGATTGAGGATTGCAGTTTGAGTATTGAGGATTGAAGATTGAGGATTGAGGATTGAGGATTGAGGATTGAGTATTGAGGACTGAGGATTGAAGATTGAGTATTGAGGCTTGAAGATTGAGGATTGAGGATTGAGGATTCAGGATTGAGAATTGAAGATTGAGGACTGGGGATTGAGGATTGACGATTGAGTATTGAGCATTGACGATTGAGAATTGAGGATTGTGGATTGAGTATTGAGGATTGAGGATTGAGGATTGAAGATTGAATATTGATGATTGAAGATTGAGGATCGAGGATTGAGGGTTGTGGATTGAGGACGAGGACTGAGGGTTGAGTATTGATGTTTGAGGTCTGAGGATTGAGGATTGAGGATTGAGAATTGAGGACTGAGGATTGAGGATTGAAGATTGAGGATTGGGTGTTGAGGATTGAAGAATGTGGATAGAGGATTGATTATTGAGGATTGAGGATTGAAGATTGACTCTTGAGGATTGAAGGTTGAAGACTGAGGATTGAGGATTGAGGATTGAGGGTTGCGGGTTGAAGATTGAGGATTGGGTATTGCGGATTGAACATAGAGGATTGAAGATAGAGGATTGGGTGTTGAGGATAGAATTATGAGGATTGAGGATTGAGGATTGAGGATTGAGGATTGAGGATTGAAGATTCAGTATTGAGGATTGAAGATTGAGGATTGAGGATTGACGATTGAGGATTGAAGATTGAGTATTGAGGATTGAAGATTAAGGATTGAGTACTGAGTATTGAGGATTGAGGATTGAGGACTGAGGATTGAGGATTGAGGATTGAGCATTGTGGATTGAAGATTGAGGACTCGGGATTGAGGATTGGTGATACAGGATTAAGGATTGAAGATTGGGGATTGAGGATCTAGGATTGGAGATTGATTATTGAGGATTGAAGATTGAGGATTAAGGATTGAGGATTGAGAATTGAGAATTGAGTGTGAGGTCTGAGGGTTGAGGATTTAGGTTTGAGGAGCGAGGATTGAGGATTGAGGATCGAGGACTGAGGATTGACGATTCAGTATTGAAGATTGAGGATTGATCACTGAGGGTTGAGGATTGAGGATTGAGGTTTGAGTACTGAGGATTGAGGATTGAAGATTGAATATTGAGGATTGAAGGTTGAGGATTGAGGATTGAGGATTGATGATTGAGGATGAGGGCTGAGGTTTGAGGATTGAGGATTGAGGACTGAGGACTGTGGATTGAGGGTTGAGAATTGAGGATTGAGAATTGAGGATTGAAGATTGAGGATTGGGTATTGGGGATTGAAGAATGAGGATTGAGGATTGAGGATTGAGGGTTGAGTATTGAGGATTGAGGATTGAATATTGAGTATTCAGTATTGGAGATTGACGATTGAGGATTGATGACCGAGGATTGAGGATTGAGGATTGGATATTGAGTATCGAGGATTGAAGATTGAGGATTGAGGATTGAGGATTGGGGATTGAGGATTGAATATTCAGGATTGGGGACTGAGTGTTGAGGGTTGAGTGATGAGAATTGATGTTTGTGGGTACAGATTTGAAGATTGCAGGTTGAGTATTGAGCATTGAAACCTGTGAATTGAGGATATTCTATTGAGGATTGAGAATTGACAGCTGATTGTTGAGGACTGAGGGCCGAAGATTGAGGATTCAGGGTTGAGAATTCAGGATTGAGGTTTGAGGACTGAGGATTGAGGATTGAGGATTGAGGACTGAGGATTGAAGATTGAGTATTGAGGATTGAAGATTGAGGATTGAGGATTGGGGTTTGAGGATTGAGGATTGAAGATTGAGGATTGGGGATTGAGGATTGACGATTGAGTATTGAGCATTGACGATTGAGAATTGAGGATTGTGGATTGAGTATTGAGGATTGAGGATTGAGGATTGAGGATTGAAGATTGAATATTGATGATTGAAGATTGAGGATTGAGGATTGAGGGTTGCGGATTGAGGACGAGGACTCAGGGTTGAGTATTGGTGTTTGAAGTCTGAGGATTGAGGATTGTGGATTGAGAATTGAGGAGTGTGGATTGAGGATTGAAGATTGCGGATCCGGTATTGAGGATTGAAGAATGAGAATTGAGGAGTGAAGACTGAGGATTGAGGATTGCAGTTTGAGTATTGAGGATTGAAGATTGAGGATTGAGGATTGAGGATTGAGGATTGAGGATTGAGGATTGAGTATTGAAGATTGAGTATTGAGGATTGAAGATTGAGGATTGAGGATTGAGGATTGAGGATTGAGGATTGAAGATTGAGGATTGGGGATTGAGGACTGAGGATTGACGATTAAGTATTGAGCATTGAGGATTGAGGATTGAGGATTGAAGACTGAGGATTGGGTATTGATGGTTGAACATTGAGGATTGAGGATTGAAGATTGAGTATTGAGGATTGAAGATTGACGATCGAGGATTGAGAATTGAGGATTGAGGATTGAGGAATGATCATTGAAGATTGAGTATTGAGGATTGAACGTTGAGGATTGTGGATTGAGGATTGAGGACTGAGGATTGAATATTGACGATTGGGGACTGAGTGTTGAGGGTTGAGTGTTGAGAATTGATGTTTGTGGATAGAGATTTGAAGATTGCAGATTGAGTATTGAGTAATGAAAACTGTGAACTAATGATATTCTATTGAGGATTGAGGATTGACAACTGATTGTAGAGGACTGAGGGCTGAAGATTGAGGATTCAGTATCGGGGATTCGGGATTGAGGTTTGAGGACTGAGGATTGAGGATTGAGGATTGAGGATTGAGAATTGAGGATTGAGGATTGAAGATTGAGCATTGAAGATTGAGGATTGAGGAATGAGGATTGAGGATTGAGGATTGAGGATTGAGGATTGAGGATAGAGGATTGAGGATGAGGGCTGAGGTTTGAGGATTGATGTTTGAGGTCTGAGGACTGAGAATTGAGGGTCGAGAATTGAGGATTGAGGATTGAGGATTGAAGATTGAGGATTGGGTATTGAGGATTGAAGAATGAGGATTGAGGATTGAGGATTGAGGATTGAGGATTGAAGATTCAGTATTGAGGATTGAAGATTGTTGATTAAGGATTGAGGATTGAGGATTGAAGATTGAGTATTGAGGATTGAAGATTGAGGATTGAGGACTGAGTATTGAGGATTGAGGATTGAGTATTGAGGATTGAGGGTGGAAGGCTGAGGATTGGGTAATGAGGATTGAACGTTGAGGATTGAGGGTTGAGGATTGAGGATTGAGGATTGAAGATTGAAGATTGAATATTAATGATTGAAGATTGAGGATTGAGGATTGAGGGTTGTGGATTGAGGACGAGGACTGCGGGTTGAGTATTGGTGTTTGAAGTCTGAGGATTGAGGATTGTGGATTGAGGATTGAGGATTGAAGATTGAGGATTCGGTATTGAGGATTGAAGAATGAGGATTGAGGAGTGAGGACTGAGGATTGAGGATTGCAGTTTGAGTATTGAGGATTGAAGATTGAAGATTGAGGATTGAGGATTGAGGATTGAGGATTGAGGATTGATTATTGAAGATTGAGTATTGAGGATTGAAGATTGAGGATTGAGGATTGAGGATTGAGGATTGAGGATGAGGGCTGAGGGTTGAGGATTGAGGTTTGAGGTTTGAGGACTGAGGACTGAGGATTGAGGATTGAGAATTGAGGATTGAGGATTGAGTATTGTAGACTGAGGGTCGGGTATTGAGGATTGAAGAATGTGGATTGAGGATTGAGGATTGAGGATTGAGGATTGAAGATTGAGGATTGAGGATTGAGGATTGAGGATTGAATATTGAGTATTGAGGATTGAAGATTGAGGATTGAGGATTGAGGGTTGAGGATTGAGGACGAGGACTGACGGTTGAGGATTGAGGTTTGAGGATTGAGGATTGTGGATTGAGGACTGAGGATTGAGGATTGAGGATTGAGCATTGTGGATTGAAGATTGAGGACTCGGGATTGAGGATTGGTGATACAGGATTAAGGATTGAAGATTGGGGATTGAGGATCTAGGATTGGAGATTAATTATTGAGGATTGAAGATTGAGGGTTAAGGACTGAGGATTGAGGATTGAGGATTGCGGATTGACGATTGAAGATAGAGAATTGATGATTGAAGATTGAGGATTGAGGATTGGGGGTTGAGGTTTGAGGACGAGGATTGACGGTTGAGGATTGAGGTTTGAGGATTGAGGATTGAGGATTGAGGACTGAGGATTGAGGATTGAGGATTGTGCATTGAGGATTGCAGATTGTGGACTGAGGATTGAGGATTGAAGATTGAGTATTGAGGGTTGAAGATTGAGGATTGAGGATTGAGGATTTAGGATTGAGGATGACGGCTGAGGTTTGAGGATTGAGGTTTGAGGTCTGAGGACTGAGAATTGAGGGTCGAGAATTGAGGATTGAGGATTGAGGATTGAAGATTGAGGATTGGGTATTGAGGATTGAAGAATGAGGATTGAGGATTGAGGATTGGGGATTGAGGATTGAGGATTGAAGATTGAGTATTCAGGATTGGAGATTGGCGATTGAGGGTTGAGGATTGAGGATAGAGGATTGAAGATTGAGGATTGGGGACTGAGTGTTGAGGGTTGAGTGATGAGAATTGATGATTGTGGATAGAGATTTGAAGATTTCAGGTTGAGTATTGAGTATTGAAACCTGTGAATTGAGGATATTCTATTGAGGATTGAGGACTGACAACTGATTGTTGAGGACTGAGGTCTGAAGACAGAGGATTCAGGTTTGAGGATTCAGGATTGTGGTTTGAGGACTGAGGATTGAGGATTGAGGATTGATGATTGAGGATTGAGGATTGAGGATTGAAGATTGAGGTTTGGGTATTGAGGATTGAACATTGAGGACTGTGGATTGAGTATTGAGGATCGAGAATTGAGGACTGAGGATTGAGGATTGAAGATTGAGGATTGGGTGTTGAGGATTGATGGTTGTGGATTGAGGACGAGGACTGAGGGTTGAGTATTGATGTTTGAGGTCTGAGGATTGAGGATTGAGGATTGAGGATTGAGAATTGAGGACTGAGGATTGAGGATTGAAGATTGAGGATTGGGTGTTGAGGATTGAGGAATGTGGAGTGAGGATTGAGGATTGAGGATTGAGGATTGAAGATTGAGTATTGAGGATTGAAGATTGAGGATTGCGGATTGAGGATTGAGGATTGAGGGTTGAGGATTGAAGATTGAGGATTGGGTATTGCGGATTGAACATTGAGGATTGAAGATTGAGGATTGGGTGTTGAGGATTGAAGAATGAGGATTGAGGATTGAGGATTGAGGATTGAGGATTGAAGATTCAGTATTGAGGATTGAAGATTGAGGATTAAGGATTGAGGATTGAGGATTGAAGATTGAGTATAGAGGATTGAAGATTGAGGATTGAGGACGGAGTATTGAGGATTGAGGATTGAGTATTGAGGATTGAGGATGGAAGACTGAGGATTGGGTATTGAGGATTGAACGTTGAGGATTGAGGGTTGAGGATTGAGGATTGAGGATTGAAGATTGAAGATTGAATATTAATGATTGAAGATTGAGGATCGAGGATTGAGGGTTGTGGATTGAGGACGAGGACTGAGGGTTCAGTATTGGTGATTGAAGTCTGAGGATTGAGGATTGAGGATTGAGAATTGAGGACTGAGGATTGAGGATTGAAGATTGAGGATTCGGTATTGAGGATTGAAGAATGAGGATTGAGGAGTGAGGACTGAGGACTGAGGATTGCAGATTGAGTATTGAGGATTGAATATTGAGGATTGAGGATTGATGATTGATGATTGGGGATTGAGGATTGAGGGTTGAGGGTTGAAGATTGAGGATTGGGTATTGCGGATTGAACATAGAGGACTGAAGGTTGAGGATTGGGTGTTGAGGATAGGTGATTGAGGATTGAGGATTGAGGATTGAGGATTGAGGATTGAGCATTGAAGATTCAGTATTGAGGATTGAAGATTGAGGATTGAGGATTGAGGATTGAGGATTGAAGATTGAGTATTGAGGATTGAAGCCTGAGAATTGAGGACTGAGTATTGAGGATTGAGGATTGAGGATTGAGGATTGAGGATTGAAGACTGAAGATTGGGTATTGAGGATTGAACATTGAGGATTGAGGGTTGAAGATTGAGTATTGAGGATTGAAGGTTGACGATTGAGGATTGAGAATTGAGGATTGAGGATTGAGGAATGAGCATTGAAGATAGAGTATTGAGCATTGAACGTTGAGGATTGTGGATTGAGGACTGAGGATTGAGGATTGAATATTGAGGATTGGGGACTGAGTGTTGAGGGTTGAGGATTGGGTATTGCGGATTGAACATTGAGGATTGGAGATTGAGGATAGAAGATTCAGTATTGAGGATTGAAGATTGAGGATTGAGGATTGAGGATTGAAGATTGAGTATTGAGGATTGAAGATTGAGGATTGAGGACTGAGAATTGAGGATTGAGGATTGAGGATTGGGGATTGAGGATTGAAGACTGAGGATTGGGTATTGAGGATTGAACATTGAGGGTTGATAGTTGAGGATTGAGGATTGAGGATTGAGAATTGAAGATTGAATATTAATGATTGACGATTGAGGATTGAGGATTGAGGGTTGCGGATTGAGGACGAGGACTGAGGGTTGAGTATTGGTGTTTGAAGTCTGAGGATTGAGAATTGTGGATTGAGAATTGAGGATTGTGGATTGAGGATTGAAGATTGAGGATTCGGTATTGAGGATTGAAGAATGAGAATTGAGGAGTGAGGACTGAGGACTGAGGATTGCAGTTTGAGTATTGAGGATTGAAGATTGAGGATTGAGGATTGAGGATTGAGGATTGAGTATTGAGGATTGATGATTGAAGGTTGAGTATTGAGGATTGAAGATTGAGGACTGAGGATTGAGGATTGAGGATTGAGTATTGAAGATTGAGGATTGGGGATTGAGGACTGAGGATTGACGATTGAGTATTGAGCATTGAGGATTGAGAATTGAGGATTGAGGATTGAAGATTGAGTACTGAGGATTGAAGATTGAGGATTGAGAATTGTGGATTGAAGATTGAGGACTGAGTGTTGAGGGTTGCGTGATGAGGATTGATGTTTGTGGATTGAGATTTGAAGATTGAAGAATGGGGATTGAGTATTGAAAACTGTGAATTCAGGATATTCTATTGAGGATTGAGGATTGACAATTGATTGTTGAGGACTTATGGGTGAAGATTGAGGATTCAGGTTTGAGGATTCAGGATTGACGTTTGAGGACTGAGGATTGAGGATTGAGGATTGAGGATTGAGGATTGATGGCTGATGGTTGTGCGTTGAATATTGAGGATTGAGGATTGAGGATTGAGGATTGAGGATTGCGGATTGAGGATTGAAGATAGAGTATTGATGATTGAAGATTGAGGATTGAGGATTGGGGTTTGAGGTTTGAGGACGAGGACTGACGGTTGAGGATTGAGGTCTGAGGATTGAGGATTGAGGATTGAGGACTGAGGATTGAGGATTGAGGATTGTGCATTGAGGATTGCAGATTGTGGACTGAGGATTGAGGATTGAAGATTGAGTATTGAGGGTTGAAGATTGAGGATTGAGGACTGAGGATTTAGGATTGAGGATGAGGGCTGTGGGTTGAGGATTGAGGTTTGAGGACTGAGGACTGAGGATTGAGGATTGAGAATTGAGGATTGAGGATTGAGGATTGAAGATTGAGGATTGGGTATTGAGGATTGAAGAATGAGGAGTGAGGATTGAGGATTGAGGATTGAGGATTGAGTATTGAAGATTGAGTATTCAGGATTGGAGATTGACGATTGAGGATTGAGGACCGAGGATTGAGGATTGAGGATTGAAGGTTGAGTATTGAAGATTGACGACTGACGATTGAGGATTGAGAATTGAGGATTGAGGATTGAGGAATGAGCATTGAAGATTGAGTATTGAGGTTTGAACGTTGAGGATTGTGGATTGAGGATTGAGGATTCAGGATTGAATATTGAGGACTGGGGACTGAGTGTTGAGGGTTGAGTGATGAGAATTGATGTTTGTGGATAGAGATTTGAAGATTGCAGATTGAGTATTGAGTAATGAAAACTGTGAATTGATGATATTCTATTGAGGATTGAGGATTGACAACTGATTGTAGAGGACTGAGGGCTCAAGATTGAGGATTCAGGATTGAGGATTCAGGATTGAGGTTTGAGGACTGAGGATTGAAGATTGAGGATTGAGGACTGAGTATTGAGGATTGAGGATTGAGTATTGAGGATTGAGGGTGGAAGACTGAGGATTGGGTATTGAGGATTGAACGTTGAGGATTGAGGGTTGAGGATTGAGGATTGAGGATTGAAGATTGAAGATTGAACATTAATGATTGAAGATTGAGGATTGAGGATTGAGGGTTGTGGATTGAGGACGAGGACTGAGGGTTGAGTATTTGTGTTTGAAGTCTGAGGATTGAGGATTGAGGATTGAGAATTGAAGATTGAGGATTGAGGATTGAAGATTGAGGATTGGGTGTTGAGGATTGAAGAATGTGGATAGAGGATTGATTATTGAGGATTGAGGATTGAGAATTGAGGACTGAGGATTGAGGATTGAGGATTGACGATTGAGGATTGAAGATTGAGTATTGAGGATTGAAGATTGAGGATTGAGGACTGAGTATTGAGGATGGAGGATTGAGGATTGAGGATTGAGGATTGAAGACTCAGGATTGGGTATTGATGGTTGAACATTGAGGATTGACGATTGAAGATTGAGTATTGAGGATTGAAGATTGAGGATTGAGGACTGAGTATTGAGGATTGAGGATTGAGTATTGAGGATTGAGGATGGAAGACTGAGGATTGGGTATTGAGGATTGAACGTTGAGGATTGAGGATTGAGGATTGAGGATTGAGGATTGACGATTGAAGATTGAATATTAATGATTGAAGATTGCGGATTGAGGATTGAGGGTTGTGGATTGAGGACGAGGACTGAGGGTTGAGTATTTGTGTTTGAAGTCTGAGGATTGAGGATTGAGGATTGAGAATTGAGGATTGAGGATTGAGGATTGAAGATTGAGGATTCGGTATTGAGGATTGAAGAATGAGGATTGAGGAGTGAGGACTGAGGATAGAGGATTGGAGTTTGAGTATTGAGGATTGAAGATTGAGGATTGAGGAGTGAGGATTGAGGATTGAGGATTGAGGATTGAGGATTGAAGATTGAGAATTGAGGATTGTGGATTGAGTATTGAGGATTGAGGATTGAGGATTGAAGATTGAATATTGATGATTGAAGATTGAGCATTGAGGATTGAGGGTTGCGGATTGAGGACGAGGACTGAGGGTTGAGTATTGGTGTTTGAAGTCTGAGGATTGAGGATTGTGGATTGAGAATTGAGGACTGTGGATTGAGGATTGAAGATTGAGGATCCGGTATTGAGGATTGAAGAATGAGAATTGGGGAGTGAGGACAGAGGATTGAGGATTGCAGTTTGAGTATTGAGGATTGAAGATTGAGGATTGAGGATTGAGGATTGAGGATTGAGGATTGAGGATTGAGGATTGAAGATTGAGCATTGAGGATTGAAGATTGAGGATTGAGGATTGAGGATTGAGGATTGAGGATTGAGGAATGAAGATTGAAGATTCAATATTAATGATTGAAGATTGCGGATTGAGGATTGGGGGTTGAGGTTTGAGGACGAGGACTGACGGTTGAGGATTGAGGTTTGAGGATTGAGGATTGAGGATTGAGGACTGAGGATTGAGGATAGAGGATTGTGCATTGAGGATTGCAGATTGTGGACTGAGGATTGAGGATTGAAGATTGAGTATTGAGGGTTGAAGATTGAGGATTGAGGATTGAGGATTTAGGATTGAGGATGACGGCTGAGGTTTGAGGATTGAGGTTTGAGGTCCGAGGACTGAGAATCGAGGGTCGAGAATTGAGGATTGAGGATTGAGGATTGAAGATTGAGGATTGGGTATTGAGGATTGAAGAATGAGGATTGAGGATAAAGGATTGGGGATTGAGGATTGAGGATTCAAGATTGAGTATTCAGAATTGGAGGTTGGCGATTGAGGGTTGAGGATTGAGGATAGACGATTGAAGATTGAGGATTGGGGACTGAGTGTTGAGGGTTGAGTGATGAGAATTGATGATTGTGGATAGAGATTTGAAGATTTCAGGTTGAGTATTGAGTATTGAAACCTGTGAATTGAGGATATTCTATTGAGGATTGAGGACTGACAACTGATTGTTGAGGACTGAGGTCTGAAGACTGAGGATTCAGGTTTGAGGATTCAGGATTGAGGTTTGAGGACTGAGGATTGAGTATTGAGGATTGAGGATTGAGGATTGAGGATTGAGGATTGAGGATTGAAGATTGAGGTTTGGGTATGGAGGATTGAACATTGAGGACTGTGGATTGAGTATTGAGGATCGAGAATTGAGGACTGAGGATTGAGGATTGAAGATTGAGAATTGGGTGTTGAGGATTGAGGGTTGTGGATTGAGGACGAGGACTGAGGGTTGAGTATTGATGTTTGAGGTCTGAGGATTGAGGATTGAGGATTGAGGATTGGGAATTGAGGATTGAGGATTGAGGATTGAAGATTGAGGATTGGGTGTTGAGGATTGAAGAATGTGGAGTGAGGATTGAGGATTGAGGATTGAGGATTGAAGATTGAGTATTGAGGATTGAAGATTGAGGATTGAGGATTGAGGATTGAGGATTGAGGGTTGAGGATTGAAGATTGAGGATTGGGTATGGCGGATTGAACATTGAGGATTGAAGATTGAGGATTGGGTGTTGAGGGTTGAAGAATGAGGATTGAGGATTGAGGATTGAGGATTGAGGATTGAAGATTCAGAATTGAGGATTGAAGATTGTGGGTTAAGGATTGAGGATTGTGGATTGAGGATTGAGGAATGAGCATTGAAGATTGAGTATTGAGGATTGAACGTTGAGGATTGTGGATTGAGGATTGAGGATTCAGGATTGAATATTGAGGACTGGGGACTGAGTGTTGAGGGTTTAGTGATGAGAATTGATGTTTGTGGATAGAGATTTGAAGATTGCAGATTGAGTATTGAGTAATGAAAACTGTGAATTGATGATATTCTATAGAGGATTGAGGATTGACAACTGATTGTAGAGGACCGAGGGCTGAAGATTGAGGATTCAGGATTGAGGATTGAGGATTGAGGATTGAAGATTGAATATTGATGATTGAAGATTGAGGATCGAGGATTGAGGGTTGTGGATTGAGAACGGGGACTGAGGGTTGAGTATTGATGTTTGAGGTCTGAGGATTGAGGATTGAGGATTGAGGATTGAGGATTGAGGATTGAGGATTGAGGATTGAGGATTGAGGATTGAGGATTGAGGATTGAAGATTGAGGACTGGGGATTGAGGATTGACGATTGAGTATTGAGCATTGACGATTGAGAATTGAGGATTGTGGATTGAGTATTGAGGATTGAGGATTGAGGATTGAAGATTGAATATTGATGATTGAAGATTGAGGATTGAGGATTGAGGGTTGCGGATTGAGGACGAGGACTGAGGGTTGAGTATTGGTGTTTGAAGTCTGAGGATTGAGGATTGTGGATTGAGAATTGAGGACTGTGGATTGAGGATTGAAGATTGAGGATCCGGTATTGAGGATTGAAGAATGAGAATTGAGGAGTGAGGACTGAGGATTGAGGATTGCAGTTTGAGTATTGAGGATTGAAGATTGAGGAGTGAGGATTGAGGATTGAGGATTGAGGATTGAGGATTGAGGATTGAAGATTGAGTATTGAGGATTGAAGATTGAGGATTGAGGATTGAGGATTGAGGATTGAGGATTGAAGATTGAGGATTGGGGATTGAGAACTGAGGATTGACGATTGAGTATTGAGCATTGAGGATTGAGAATTGAGGATTGAGGATTGAAGATTGAGTATTGAGGATTGAAGATTGAGGATTGAGGATTGTGGATTGAAGATTGAGGACTGAGTGTTGAGGGTTGCGTGATGAGAATTGATGTTCGTGGATTAAGATATGAAGATTGAAGAATGGGGATTGAGTATTGAAAGCTGTGAATTGAGGATATTCTATTGAGGATTGCGGATTGACAATTGATTGTTGAGGACAGAGGGCTGGAGATTGAGGATTCAGGGTTGAGGATTCAGGATTGAGGTTTGAGGACTGAGGATTGAGGATTGAGTATTGAGGATTGGGGATTGAAGATTGAGGATTGGGGACTGAGCGTTGAGGGCTGAGTGATGAGAATTGATGTTTGTGGATAGAGATTTGAAGATTGCAGGTTGAGTATTGAGTATTGAAACCTGTGAATTGAGGATATTCTATTGAGGATTGAGGATTGACTACTGATTGTTGAGGACTGAGGGCTGAAGATTGAGGACTCAGGATTGAGGATTCAGAATTGAGGTTTGAGGACTGAGGATTGAGGATTGAAGATTGAGTATTGATGATTGAGGATTGAGGATTGAAGATTGAGGATTGAGAATTGAGGATGAGGGCTGAGGGTTGAGGATTGAGGTTTGAGGACTGAGGACTGAGGATTGAGGATTGAGAGTTGTGGATTGAGGACGAGGACTGAGGGTTGAGTATTTGTGTTTGAAGTCTGAGGATTGAGGATTGAGGATTGAGAATTGAGGATTGAGGATTGAGGATTGAAGATTGAGGATTAAGGATTGAGGATTGTGGATTGAGGATTGTGGAATGAGCATTGAAGATTGAGTATTGAGGATTCAACGTTGAGGATTGTGGATTGAGGATTGAGGATTCAGGATTGAATATTGAGGACTGGGGACTGAGTGTTGAGGGTTGAGTGATGAGAATTGATGTTTGTGGATAGAGATTTGAAGATTGCAGATTGAGTATTGAGTAATGAAAACTGTGAATTGATGATATTCTATTGAGGATTGAGGATTGACAACTGATTGTAGAGGACCGAGGGCTGAAGATTGAGGATTCAGGATTGAGGATTCAGGATTGAGGTTTGAGTACTGAGGATTGAAGATTGAGGATTGAGGACTGAGTATTGAGGATTGAGGATTGAGTATAGAGCATTGACGATTGAGAATTGAGGATTGTGGATTGAGTATTGAGGATCGAGGATTGAGGATTGAAGATTGAATATTGATGATTGAAGATTGAGGATCGAGGATTGAGGGTTGTGGATTGAGGACGAAGACTGAGGGTTGAGTATTGATGTTTGAGGTCTGAGGATTGAGGATTGAGGATTGAGAATTGAGGACTGAGGATTGAGGATTGAAGATTGAGGATTGGGTGTTGAGGATTGAAGAATGTGGATTGAGGATTGATTATTGAGGATTGAGGATTGAAGATTGACTATTGAGGATTGAAGATTGAAGACTGAGGATTGAAGGTTGAGGATTGGGTGTTGAGGATAGAAGAATGAGGATTGAGGATTGAGGATTGAGGATTGAGGATTGAGGATTGAAGATTCAGTATTGAGGATTGAAGATTGAGGATTGAGGATTGACGATTGAGGATTGAAGATTGAGTATTGAGGATTGAAGATTGAGGATTGAGGACTGAGCATTGAGGATGGAGGATTGAGGATTGAGGATTGAGGATTGAAGACTGAGGATTGGGTATTGATTGTTGAACATTGAGGATTGACGATTGAAGATTGAGTATTGAGGTTTGAAGATTGACGATTGAGGATTGAGGATTGAGGATTGAGGATTGAGGAATGATCATTGAAGATTGAGTATTGAGGATTGAACGTTGAGGATTGTGGATTGAGGATTGAGGATTGAGGATTGAATATTGACGATTGGGGACTGAGTGTTGAGGGTTGAGTGATGAGAATTGATGTTTGTGGACAGAGAATTGAAGATTGCAGATTGAGTATTGAGTAATGAAAACTGTGAACTGATGATATTCTATTGAGGATTGAGGATTGACAACTGATTGTAGAGGACAGAGGGCTGAAGATTGAGGATTCAGTATCGTGGATTCAGGATTGAGGTTTGAGGACTGAGGATTGAGGATTGAGGATTGAGGATTGAGAATTGAGGATTGAGGATTGAAAATTGAGCATTGAAGATTGAGGATTGAAGAATGAGGATTGAGGATTGAGGATTGAGGATTGAGGATTGAGGTTTGAGGATTGAGGATGAGGGCTGAGGTTTGAGGATTGAGGTTTCAGGTCTGAGGACTGAGAATTGAGGGTCGAGAATTGAGGATTGCAGTTTGAGTATTGAGGATTGAAGATTGAGGATTGAGGATTGAGGATTTAGGATTGAGGATTGAGGATTGAGTATTGAAGATTGAGTATTGAGGATTGAGAGTTGAGGATTGAGGATTGAGGATTGAGGATTGAAGATTGAATATTAATGATTGAAGATTGAGGATTGAGGATTGAGGGTTGCGGATTGAGGACGAGGACTGAGGGTTGAGTATTGGTGTTTGAAGTCTGAGGATTGAGGATTGTGGATTGAGAATTGAGGATTGTGGATTGAGGATTGAAGATTGAGGATTCGGTATTGAGGATTGAAGAATGAGAATTGAGGAGTGAGGACTGAGGACTGAGGATTGCAGTTTGAGTGTTGAGGATTGAAGATTGGGGATTGAGGATTGAGGATTGAGGATTGAGGTTTGAGGACTGAGGATTGAGGACTGAGTATTGAGGATTGAGGATTGAGTATTGAGGATTGAGGGTGGAAGACTGAGGATTGGGTATTGAGGATTGAACGTTGAGGATTGAGGGTTGAGGATTGAGGATTGAGGATTGAAGATTGAAGATTGAACATTAATGATTGAAGATTGAGGATTGAGGATTGAGGGTTGTGGATTGAGGACGAGGACTGAGGGTTGAGTATTTGTGTTTGAAGTCTGAGGATTGAGGATTGAGGATTGAGAATTGAAGATTGAGGATTGAGGATTGAAGATTGAGGATTCGGTATTGAGGATTGAAGAATGAGGATTGAGGAGTGAGGACTGAGGATTGAGGATTGCAGTTTGAGTAGTGAGGATTGAAGATTGAGGATTGAGGATTGAGGATTGAGGATTGAGTATTGAGGACTGAGGATTGAAGATTGAGTATTGAGGATTGAAGATTGAGGATTGAGGATAGGGGATTGAGGATTGAGGATTGAAGATTGAGGATTGAGGATTGAGGATTGAGGATTGAGGGTTGAGGATTGAAGATTGAGGATTGGGTATGGCGGATTGAACATTGAGGATTGAAGATTGAGGATGGGTGTTGAGGGTTGAAGAATGAGGATTGAGGATTGAGGATTGAGGATTGAGGATTGAAGATTCAGAATTGAGGATTGAAGATTGTGGGTTAAGGATTGAGGATTGTGGATTGAGGATTGAGGAATGAGCATTGAAGATTGAGTATTGAGGATTGAACGTTGAGGATTGTGGATTGAGGATTGAGGATTCAGGATTGAATATTGAGGACTGGGGACTGAGTGTTGAGGGTTTAGTGATGAGAATTGATGTTTGTGGATAGAGATTTGAAGATTGCAGATTGAGTATTGAGTAATGAAAACTGTGAATTGATGATATTCTATAGAGGATTGAGGATTGACAACTGATTGTAGAGGACCGAGGGCTGAAGATTGAGGATTCAGGATTGAGGATTGAGGATTGAGGATTGAAGATTGAATATTGATGATTGAAGATTGAGGATCGAGGATTGAGGGTTGTGGATTGAGAACGGGGACTGAGGGTTGAGTATTGATGTTTGAGGTCTGAGGATTGAGGATTGAGGATTGAGGATTGAGGATTGAGGATTGAGGATTGAGGATTGAGGATTGAGGATTGAGGATTGAGGATTGAAGATTGAGGACTGGGGATTGAGGATTGACGATTGAGTATTGAGCATTGACGATTGAGAATTGAGGATTGTGGATTGAGTATTGAGGATTGAGGATTGAGGATTGAAGATTGAATATTGATGATTGAAGATTGAGGATTGAGGATTGAGGGTTGCGGATTGAGGACGAGGACTGAGGGTTGAGTATTGGTGTTTGAAGTCTGAGGATTGAGGATTGTGGATTGAGAATTGAGGACTGTGGATTGAGGATTGAAGATTGAGGATCCGGTATTGAGGATTGAAGAATGAGAATTGAGGAGTGAGGACTGAGGATTGAGGATTGCAGTTTGAGTATTGAGGATTGAAGATTGAGGAGTGAGGATTGAGGATTGAGGATTGAGGATTGAGGATTGAGGATTGAAGATTGAGTATTGAGGATTGAAGATTGAGGATTGAGGATTGAGGATTGAGGATTGAGGATTGAAGATTGAGGATTGGGGATTGAGAACTGAGGATTGACGATTGAGTATTGAGCATTGAGGATTGAGAATTGAGGATTGAGGATTGAAGATTGAGTATTGAGGATTGAAGATTGAGGATTGAGGATTGTGGATTGAAGATTGAGGACTGAGTGTTGAGGGTTGCGTGATGAGAATTGATGTTCGTGGATTAAGATATGAAGATTGAAGAATGGGGATTGAGTATTGAAAGCTGTGAATTGAGGATATTCTATTGAGGATTGCGGATTGACAATTGATTGTTGAGGACAGAGGGCTGGAGATTGAGGATTCAGGGTTGAGGATTCAGGATTGAGGTTTGAGGACTGAGGATTGAGGATTGAGTATTGAGGATTGGGGATTGAAGATTGAGGATTGGGGACTGAGCGTTGAGGGTTGAGTGATGAGAATTGATGTTTGTGGACAGAGAATTGAAGATTGCAGATTGAGTATTGAGTAATGAAAACTGTGAACTGATGATATTCTATTGAGGATTGAGGATTGACAACTGATTGTAGAGGACAGAGGGCTGAAGATTGAGGATTCAGTATCGGGGATTCAGGATTGAGGTTTGAGGACTGAGGATTGAGGATTGAGGATTGAGGATTGAGAATTGAGGATTGAGGATTGAAGATTGAGCATTGAAGATTGAGGATTGAAGAATGAGGATTGAGGATTGAGGATTGAGGATTGAGGATTGAGGTTTGAGGATTGAGGATGAGGGCTGAGGTTTGAGGATTGAGGTTTCAGGTCTGAGGACTGAGAATTGAGGGTCGAGAATTGAGGATTGCAGTTTGAGTATTGAGGATTGAAGATTGAGGATTGAGGATTGAGGATTTAGGATTGAGGATTGAGGATTGAGTATTGAAGATTGAGTATTGAGGATTGAGAGTTGAGGATTGAGGATTGAGGATTGAGGATTGAAGATTGAATATTAATGATTGAAGATTGAGGATTGAGGATTGAGGGTTGCGGATTGAGGACGAGGACTGAGGGTTGAGTATTGGTGTTTGAAGTCTGAGGATTGAGGATTGTGGATTGAGAATTGAGGATTGTGGATTGAGGATTGAAGATTGAGGATTCGGTATTGAGGATTGAAGAATGAGAATTGAGGAGTGAGGACTGAGGACTGAGGATTGCAGTTTGAGTATTGAGGATTGAAGATTGGGGATTGAGGATTGAGGATTGAGGATTGAGGTTTGAGGACTGAGGATTGAGGACTGAGTATTGAGGATTGAGGATTGAGTATTGAGGATTGAGGGTGGAAGACTGAGGATTGGGTATTGAGGATTGAACGTTGAGGATTGAGGGTTGAGGATTGAGGATTGAGGATTGAAGATTGAAGATTGAACATTAATGATTGAAGATTGAGGATTGAGGATTGAGGGTTGTGGATTGAGGACGAGGACTGAGGGTTGAGTATTTGTGTTTGAAGTCTGAGGATTGAGGATTGAGGATTGAGAATTGAAGATTGAGGATTGAGGATTGAAGATTGAGGATTCGGTATTGAGGATTGAAGAATGAGGATTGAGGAGTGAGGACTGAGGATTGAGGATTGCAGTTTGAGTAGTGAGGATTGAAGATTGAGGATTGAGGATTGAGGATTGAGGATTGAGTATTGAGGACTGAGGATTGAAGATTGAGTATTGAGGATTGAAGATTGAGGATTGAGGATAGGGGATTGAGGATTGAGGATTGAAGATTGAGGATTGGGGTTTGAGGATTGACGATTGAGTATTGAGCATTGACGATTGAGAATTGAGGATTGTGGATTGAGTATTGAGGATTGAGGATTGAGGATTGAGGATTGAAGATTGAATATTGATGATTGAAGATTGAGGATTGAGGATTGAGGGTTGCGGATTGAGGACGAGGACTCAGGGTTGAGTATTGGTGTTTGAAGTCTGAGGATTGAGGATTGTGGATTGAGAATTGAGGATTGTGGATTGAGGATTGAAGATTGAGGATCCGGTATTGAGGATTGAAGAATGAGAATTGAGGAGTGAAGACTGAGGATTGAGGATTGCAGTTTGAGTATTGAGGATTGAAGATTGAGGATTGAGGATTGAGGATTGAGGATTGAGGATTGAGGATTGAAGATTGACGATCGAGGATTGAGAATTGAGGATTGAGGATTGAGGAATGATCATTGAAGATTGAGTATTGAGGATTGAACGTTGAGGATTGTGGATTGAGGATTGAGGACTGAGGATTGAATATTGACGATTGGGGACTGAGTGTTGAGGGTTGAGTGATGAGAATTGATGTTTGTGGATAGAGATTTGAAGATTGCAGATTGAGTATTGAGTAATGAAAACTGTGAACTAATGATATTCTATTGAGGATTGAGGATTGACAACTGATTGTAGAGGACTGAGGGCTGAAGATTGAGGATTCAGTATCGGGGATTCAGGATTGAGGTTTGAGGACTGAGGATTGAGGATTGAGGATTGAGGATTGAGAATTGAGGATTGAGGATTGAAGATTGAGCATTGAAGATTGAGGATTGAGGAATGAGGATTGAGGATTGAGGATTGAGGATTGAGGATTGAGGGTTGTGGATTGAGGACGAGGACT
Source organism: Calliopsis andreniformis (assembly GCF_051401765.1). NCBI lineage: Eukaryota > Metazoa > Arthropoda > Insecta > Hymenoptera > Andrenidae > Calliopsis > Calliopsis andreniformis. The sequence goes on along the minus strand of NW_027480749.1, from coordinate 240,303 downwards.
GAGGGTTGAGTATTTGTGTTTGAAGTCTGAGGATTGAGGATTGAGGATTGAGAATTGAAGATTGAGGATTGAGGATTGAAGATTGAGGATTCGGTATTGAGGATTGAAGAATGAGGATTGAGGAGTGAGGACTGAGGATTGAGGATTGCAGTTTGAGTAGTGAGGATTGAAGATTGAGGATTGAGGATTGAGGATTGAGGATTGAGTATTGAGGACTGAGGATTGAAGATTGAGTATTGAGGGTTGAAGATTGAGGATTGAGGATAGGGGATTGAGGATTGAGGATTGAAGATTGAGTATTGAGGATTGAAGATTGAGGATTGAGGACTGAGCATTGACGATTGAGAATTGAGGATTGTGGATTGAGGATTGAAGACTGAGGATTGGGTATTGATTGTTGAACATTGAGGATTGACGATTGAAGATTGAGTATTGAGGTTTGAAGATTGACGATTGAGGATTGAGAATTGAGGATTGAGGATTGAGGAATGATCATTGAAGATTGAGTATTGAGGATTGAACGTTGAGGATTGTGGATTGAGGATTGAGGATTGAGGATTGAATATTGACGATTGGGGACTGAGTGTTGAGGGTTGAGTGATGAGAATTGATGTTTGTGGACAGAGATTTGAAGATTGCAGATTGAGTATTGAGTAATGAAAACTGTGAACTGATGATATTCTATTGAGGATTGAGGATTGACAACTGATTGTAGAGGACAGAGGGCTGAAGATTGAGGATTCAGTATCGGGGATTCAGGATTGAGGTTTGAGGACTGAGGATTGAGGATTGAGGATTGAGGATTGAGAATTGAGGATTGAGGATTGAAGATTGAGCATTGAAGATTGAGGATTGAAGAATGAGGATTGAGGATTGAGGATTGAGGATTGAGGATTGAGGTTTGAGGATTGAGGATGAGGGCTGAGGTTTGAGGATTGAGGTTTCAGGTCTGAGGACTGAGAATTGAGGGTCGAGAATTGAGGATTGCAGTTTGAGTATTGAGGATTGAAGATTGAGGATTGAGGATTGAGGATTTAGGATTGAGGATTGAGGATTGAGTATTGAAGATTGAGTATTGAGGATTGAGAGTTGAGGATTGAGGATTGAGGATTGAGGATTGAAGATTGAATATTAATGATTGAAGATTGAGGATTGAGGATTGAGGGTTGCGGATTGAGGACGAGGACTGAGGGTCGAGTATTGGTGTTTGAAGTCTGAGGATTGAGGATTGTGGATTGAGAATTGAGGATTGTGGATTGAGGATTGAAGATTGAGGATTCGGTATTGAGGATTGAAGAATGAGAATTGAGGAGTGAGGACTGAGGACTGAGGATTGCAGTTTGAGTATTGAGGATTGAAGATTGGGGATTGAGGATTGAGGATTGAGGATTGAGGATTGAGGATTGAAGATTGACGATCGAGGATTGAGAATTGAGGATTGAGGATTGAGGAATGATCATTGAAGATTGAGTATTGAGGATTGAACGTTGAGGATTGTGGATTGAGGATTGAGGACTGAGGATTGAATATTGACGATTGGGGACTGAGTGTTGAGGGTTGAGTGATGAGAATTGATGTTTGTGGATAGAGATTTGAAGATTGCAGATTGAGTATTGAGTAATGAAAACTGTGAACTAATGATATTCTATTGAGGATTGAGGATTGACAACTGATTGTAGAGGACTGAGGGCTGAAGATTGAGGATTCAGTATCGGGGATTCAGGATTGAGGTTTGAGGACTGAGGATTGAGGATTGAGGATTGAGGATTGAGAATTGAGGATTGAGGATTGAAGATTGAGCATTGAAGATTGAGGATTGAGGAATGAGGATTGAGGATTGAGGATTGAGGATTGAGGATTGAGGATTGAGGATTGAGGATGAGGGCTGAGGTTTGAGGATTGAGGTTTGAGGTCTGAGGACTGAGAATTGAGGGTCGAGAATTGAGGATTGAGGATTGAGGATTGAGGATTGAAGATTGAGGTTTGGGTATTGAGGATTGAACATTGAGGACTGTGGATTGAGTATTGAGGATCGAGAATTGAGGACTGAGTATTGAGGATTGAAGATTGAGGATTGGGTGTTGAGGATTGATGGTTGTGGATTGAGGACGAGGACTGAGGGTTGAGTATTGATGTTTGAGGTCTGAGGATTGAGGATTGAGGATTGAGGATTGAGAATTGAGGACTGAGGATTGAGGATTGAAGATTGAGGATTGGGTGTTGAGGATTGAGGAATGTGGAGTGAGGATTGAGGATTGAGGATTGAGGATTGAAGATTGAGTATTGAGGATTGAAGATTGAGGATTGCGGATTGCGGATTGAGGATTGAGGGTTGAGGATTGAAGATTGAGGATTGGGTATTGCGGATTGAACATTGAGGATTGAAGATTGAGGATTGGGTGTTGAGGATTGAAGAATGAGGATTGAGGATTGAGGATTGAGGATTGAGGATTGAAGATTCAGTATTGAGGATTGAAGATTGAGGATTAAGGATTGAGGATTGAGGATTGAAGATTGAATATAGAGGATTGAAGATTGAGGATTGAGGACGGAGTATTGAGGATTGAGGATTGAGTATTGAGGATTGAGGATGGAAGACTGAGGATTGGGTATTGAGGATTGAACGTTGAGGATTGAGGGTTGAGGATTGAGGATTGAGGATTGAAGATTGAAGATTGAATATTAATGATTGAAGATTGAGGATCGAGGATTGAGGGTTGTGGATTGAGGACGAGGACTGAGGGTTCAGCATTGGTGTTTGAAGTCTGAGGATTGAGGATTGAGGATTGAGAATTGAGGACTGAGGATTGAGGATTGAAGATTGAGGATTCGGTATTGAGGATTGAAGAATGAGGATTGAGGAGTGAGGACTGAGGACTGAGGATTGCAGATTGAGTATTGTGGATTGAATATTGAGGATTGAGGATTGATGATTGAGGATTGGGGATTGAGGATTGAGGGTTGAGGGTTGAAGATTGAGGATTGGGTATTGCGGATTGAACATAGAGGATTGAAGGTTGAGGATTGGGTGTTGAGGATAGGTGATTGAGGATTGAGGATTGAGGATTGAGGATTGAGGATTGAGCATTGAAGATTCAGTATTGAGGATTGAAGATTGAGGATTGAGGATTGAGGATTGAGGATTGAAGATTGAGTATTGAGGATTGAAGCCTGAGAATTGAGGACTGAGTATTGAGGATTGAGGATTGAGGATTGAGGATTGAGGATTGAAGACTGAAGATTGGGTATTGAGGATTGAACATTGAGGATTGAGGGTTGAAGATTGAGTATTGAGGATTGAAGGTTGACGATTGAGGATTGAGAATTGAGGATTGAGGATTGAGGAATGAGCATTGAAGATTGAGTATTGAGCATTGAACGTTGAGGATTGTGGATTGAGGACTGAGGATTGAGGATTGAATATTGAGGATTGGGGACTGAGTGTTGAGGGTTGAGGATTGGGTATTGCGGATTGAACATTGAGGATTGGAGATTGAGGATAGAAGATTCAGTATTGAGGATTGAAGATTGAGGATTGAGGATTGAGGATTGAAGATTGAGTATTGAGGATTGAAGATTGAGGATTGAGGACTGAGAATTGAGGATTGAGGATTGAGGATTGGGGATTGAGGATTGAAGACTGAGGATTGGGTATTGAGGATTGAACATTGAGGGTTGATAGTTGAGGATTGAGGATTGAGGATTGAGAATTGAAGATTGAATATTAATGATTGACGATTGAGGATTGAGGATTGAGGGTTGCGGTTTGAGGACGAGGACTGAGGGTTGAGTATTGGTGTTTGAAGTCTGAGGATTGAGAATTGTGGATTGAGAATTGAGGATTGTGGATTGAGGATTGAAGATTGAGGATTCGGTATTGAGGATTGAAGAATGAGAATTGAGGAGTGAGGACTGAGGACTGAGGATTGCAGTTTGAGTATTGAGGATTGAAGATTGAGGATTGAGGATTGAGGATTGAGGATTGAGTATTGAGGAATGATGATTGAAGGTTGAGTATTGAGGATTGAAGATTGAGGATTGAGGATTGAGGATTGAGGATTGAGTATTGAAGATTGAGGATTGGGGATTGAGGACTGAGGATTGACGATTGAGTATTGAGCATTGAGGATTGAGAATTGAGGATTGAGGATTGAAGATTGAGTACTGAGGATTGAAGATTGAGGATTGAGAATTGTGGATTGAAGATTGAGGACTGAGTGTTGAGGGTTGCGTGATGAGGATTGATGTTTGTGGATTGAGATTTGAAGATTGAAGAATGGGGATTGAGTATTGAAAACTGTGAATTCAGGATATTCTATTGAGGATTGAGGATTGACAATTGATTGTTGGGGACTTATGGGTGAATATTGAGGATTCAGGTTTGAGGATTCAGGATTGACGTTTGAGGACTGAGGATTGAGGATTGAGGATTGAGGATTGAGGATTGATGGCTGAGGGTTGTGCGTTGAATATTGAGGATTGAGGATTGAGGATTGAGGATTGCGGATTGAGGATTGAAGATAGAGTATTGATGATTGAAGATTGAGGATTGAGGATTGGGGTTTGAGGTTTGAGGACGAGGACTGACGGTTGAGGATTGAGGTCTGAGGATTGAGGATTGAGGATTGAGGACTGAGGATTGAGGATTGAGGATTGTGCATTGAGGATTGCAGATTGTGGACTGAGGATTGAGGATTGAAGATTGAGTATTGAGGGTTGAAGATTGAGGATTGAGGATTGAGGATTTAGGATTGAGGATGAGGGCTGTGGGTTGAGGATTGAGGTTTGAGGACTGCGGACTGAGGATTGAGGATTGAGAATTGAGGATTGAGGATTGAGGATTGAAGATTGAAGATTGGGTATTGAGGATTGAAGAATGAGGAGTGAGGATTGGGGATTGAGGATTGAGGATTGAGTATTGAAGATTGAGTATTCAGGATTGGAGATTGACGATTGAGGATTGAGGACCGAGGATTGAGGATTGAGGATTGAAGGTTGAGTATTGAAGATTGACGATTGACGATTGAGGATTGAGAATTGAGGATTGAGGATTGAGGAATGAGCATTGAAGATTGAGTATTGATGATTGAACGTTGAGGATTGTGGATTGAGGATTGAGGATTCAGGATTGAATATTGAGGACTGGGGACTGAGTGTTGAGGGTTGAGTGATGAGAATTGATGTTTGTGGATAGAGATTTGAAGATTGCAGATTGAGTATTGAGTAATGAATACTGTGAATTGATGATATTCTATTGAGGATTGAGGATTGACAACTGATTGTAGAGGACTGAGGGCTCAAGATTGAGGATTCAGGATTGAGGATTCAGGATTGAGGTTTGAGGACTGAGGATTGAAGATTGAGGATTGAGGACTGAGTATTGAGCATTGAGGACTGAGTATTGAGGATTGAGGGTGGAAGACTGAGGATTGGGTATTGAGGATTGAACGTTGAGGATTGAGGGTTGAGGATTGAGGATTGAGGATTGAAGATTGAAGATTGAACATTAATGATTGAAGATTGAGGATTGAGGATTGAGGGTTGTGGATTGAGGACGAGGACTGAGGGTTGAGTATTTGTGTTTGAAGTCTGAGGATTGAGGATTGAGTATTGAGGACTGAGGATTGAAGATTGAGTATTGAGGGTTGAAGATTGAGGATTGAGGATAGGGGATTGAGGATTGAGGATTGAAGATTGAGTATTGAGGATTGAAGATTGAGGATTGAGGACTGAGCATTGACGATTGAGAATTGAGGATTGTGGATTGAGGATTGAAGACTGAGGATTGGGTATTGATTGTTGAACATTGAGGATTGACGATTGAAGATTGAGTATTGAGGTTTGAAGATTGACGATTGAGGATTGAGAATTGAGGATTGAGGATTGAGGAATGATCATTGAAGATTGAGTATTGAGGATTGAACGTTGAGGATTGTGGATTGAGGATTGAGGATTGAGGATTGAATATTGACGATTGGGGACTGAGTGTTGAGGGTTGAGTGATGAGAATTGATGTTTGTGGACAGAGATTTGAAGATTGCAGATTGAGTATTGAGTAATGAAAACTGTGAACTGATGATATTCTATTGAGGATTGAGGATTGACAACTGATTGTAGAGGACAGAGGGCTGAAGATTGAGGATTCAGTATCGGGGATTCAGGATTGAGGTTTGAGGACTGAGGATTGAGGATTGAGGATTGAGGATTGAGAATTGAGGATTGAGGATTGAAGATTGAGCATTGAAGATTGAGGATTGAAGAATGAGGATTGAGGATTGAGGATTGAGGATTGAGGATTGAGGTTTGAGGATTGAGGATGAGGGCTGAGGTTTGAGGATTGAGGTTTCAGGTCTGAGGACTGAGAATTGAGGGTCGAGAATTGAGGATTGCAGTTTGAGTATTGAGGATTGAAGATTGAGGATTGAGGATTGAGGATTTAGGATTGAGGATTGAGGATTGAGTATTGAAGATTGAGTATTGAGGATTGAGAGTTGAGGATTGAGGATTGAGGATTGAGGATTGAAGATTGAATATTAATGATTGAAGATTGAGGATTGAGGATTGAGGGTTGCGGATTGAGGACGAGGACTGAGGGTCGAGTATTGGTGTTTGAAGTCTGAGGATTGAGGATTGTGGATTGAGAATTGAGGATTGTGGATTGAGGATTGAAGATTGAGGATTCGGTATTGAGGATTGAAGAATGAGAATTGAGGAGTGAGGACTGAGGACTGAGGATTGCAGTTTGAGTATTGAGGATTGAAGATTGGGGATTGAGGATTGAGGATTGAGGATTGAGGATTGAGGATTGAAGATTGACGATCGAGGATTGAGAATTGAGGATTGAGGATTGAGGAATGATCATTGAAGATTGAGTATTGAGGATTGAACGTTGAGGATTGTGGATTGAGGATTGAGGACTGAGGATTGAATATTGACGATTGGGGACTGAGTGTTGAGGGTTGAGTGATGAGAATTGATGTTTGTGGATAGAGATTTGAAGATTGCAGATTGAGTATTGAGTAATGAAAACTGTGAACTAATGATATTCTATTGAGGATTGAGGATTGACAACTGATTGTAGAGGACTGAGGGCTGAAGATTGAGGATTCAGTATCGGGGATTCAGGATTGAGGTTTGAGGACTGAGGATTGAGGATTGAGGATTGAGGATTGAGAATTGAGGATTGAGGATTGAAGATTGAGCATTGAAGATTGAGGATTGAGGAATGAGGATTGAGGATTGAGGATTGAGGATTGAGGATTGAGGATTGAGGATTGAGGATGAGGGCTGAGGTTTGAGGATTGAGGTTTGAGGTCTGAGGACTGAGAATTGAGGGTCGAGAATTGAGGATTGAGGATTGAGGATTGAGGATTGAAGATTGAGGTTTGGGTATTGAGGATTGAACATTGAGGACTGTGGATTGAGTATTGAGGATCGAGAATTGAGGACTGAGTATTGAGGATTGAAGATTGAGGATTGGGTGTTGAGGATTGATGGTTGTGGATTGAGGACGAGGACTGAGGGTTGAGTATTGATGTTTGAGGTCTGAGGATTGAGGATTGAGGATTGAGGATTGAGAATTGAGGACTGAGGATTGAGGATTGAAGATTGAGGATTGGGTGTTGAGGATTGAGGAATGTGGAGTGAGGATTGAGGATTGAGGATTGAGGATTGAAGATTGAGTATTGAGGATTGAAGATTGAGGATTGCGGATTGCGGATTGAGGATTGAGGGTTGAGGATTGAAGATTGAGGATTGGGTATTGCGGATTGAACATTGAGGATTGAAGATTGAGGATTGGGTGTTGAGGATTGAAGAATGAGGATTGAGGATTGAGGATTGAGGATTGAGGATTGAAGATTCAGTATTGAGGATTGAAGATTGAGGATTAAGGATTGAGGATTGAGGATTGAAGATTGAATATAGAGGATTGAAGATTGAGGATTGAGGACGGAGTATTGAGGATTGAGGATTGAGTATTGAGGATTGAGGATGGAAGACTGAGGATTGGGTATTGAGGATTGAACGTTGAGGATTGAGGGTTGAGGATTGAGGATTGAGGATTGAAGATTGAAGATTGAATATTAATGATTGAAGATTGAGGATCGAGGATTGAGGGTTGTGGATTGAGGACGAGGACTGAGGGTTCAGCATTGGTGTTTGAAGTCTGAGGATTGAGGATTGAGGATTGAGAATTGAGGACTGAGGATTGAGGATTGAAGATTGAGGATTCGGTATTGAGGATTGAAGAATGAGGATTGAGGAGTGAGGACTGAGGACTGAGGATTGCAGATTGAGTATTGTGGATTGAATATTGAGGATTGAGGATTGATGATTGAGGATTGGGGATTGAGGATTGAGGGTTGAGGGTTGAAGATTGAGGATTGGGTATTGCGGATTGAACATAGAGGATTGAAGGTTGAGGATTGGGTGTTGAGGATAGGTGATTGAGGATTGAGGATTGAGGATTGAGGATTGAGGATTGAGCATTGAAGATTCAGTATTGAGGATTGAAGATTGAGGATTGAGGATTGAGGATTGAGGATTGAAGATTGAGTATTGAGGATTGAAGCCTGAGAATTGAGGACTGAGTATTGAGGATTGAGGATTGAGGATTGAGGATTGAGGATTGAAGACTGAAGATTGGGTATTGAGGATTGAACATTGAGGATTGAGGGTTGAAGATTGAGTATTGAGGATTGAAGGTTGACGATTGAGGATTGAGAATTGAGGATTGAGGATTGAGGAATGAGCATTGAAGATTGAGTATTGAGCATTGAACGTTGAGGATTGTGGATTGAGGACTGAGGATTGAGGATTGAATATTGAGGATTGGGGACTGAGTGTTGAGGGTTGAGGATTGGGTATTGCGGATTGAACATTGAGGATTGGAGATTGAGGATAGAAGATTCAGTATTGAGGATTGAAGATTGAGGATTGAGGATTGAGGATTGAAGATTGAGTATTGAGGATTGAAGATTGAGGATTGAGGACTGAGAATTGAGGATTGAGGATTGAGGATTGGGGATTGAGGATTGAAGACTGAGGATTGGGTATTGAGGATTGAACATTGAGGGTTGATAGTTGAGGATTGAGGATTGAGGATTGAGAATTGAAGATTGAATATTAATGATTGACGATTGAGGATTGAGGATTGAGGGTTGCGGTTTGAGGACGAGGACTGAGGGTTGAGTATTGGTGTTTGAAGTCTGAGGATTGAGAATTGTGGATTGAGAATTGAGGATTGTGGATTGAGGATTGAAGATTGAGGATTCGGTATTGAGGATTGAAGAATGAGAATTGAGGAGTGAGGACTGAGGACTGAGGATTGCAGTTTGAGTATTGAGGATTGAAGATTGAGGATTGAGGATTGAGGATTGAGGATTGAGTATTGAGGAATGATGATTGAAGGTTGAGTATTGAGGATTGAAGATTGAGGATTGAGGATTGAGGATTGAGGATTGAGTATTGAAGATTGAGGATTGGGGATTGAGGACTGAGGATTGACGATTGAGTATTGAGCATTGAGGATTGAGAATTGAGGATTGAGGATTGAAGATTGAGTACTGAGGATTGAAGATTGAGGATTGAGAATTGTGGATTGAAGATTGAGGACTGAGTGTTGAGGGTTGCGTGATGAGGATTGATGTTTGTGGATTGAGATTTGAAGATTGAAGAATGGGGATTGAGTATTGAAAACTGTGAATTCAGGATATTCTATTGAGGATTGAGGATTGACAATTGATTGTTGGGGACTTATGGGTGAATATTGAGGATTCAGGTTTGAGGATTCAGGATTGACGTTTGAGGACTGAGGATTGAGGATTGAGGATTGAGGATTGAGGATTGATGGCTGAGGGTTGTGCGTTGAATATTGAGGATTGAGGATTGAGGATTGAGGATTGCGGATTGAGGATTGAAGATAGAGTATTGATGATTGAAGATTGAGGATTGAGGATTGGGGTTTGAGGTTTGAGGACGAGGACTGACGGTTGAGGATTGAGGTCTGAGGATTGAGGATTGAGGATTGAGGACTGAGGATTGAGGATTGAGGATTGTGCATTGAGGATTGCAGATTGTGGACTGAGGATTGAGGATTGAAGATTGAGTATTGAGGGTTGAAGATTGAGGATTGAGGATTGAGGATTTAGGATTGAGGATGAGGGCTGTGGGTTGAGGATTGAGGTTTGAGGACTGCGGACTGAGGATTGAGGATTGAGAATTGAGGATTGAGGATTGAGGATTGAAGATTGAAGATTGGGTATTGAGGATTGAAGAATGAGGAGTGAGGATTGGGGATTGAGGATTGAGGATTGAGTATTGAAGATTGAGTATTCAGGATTGGAGATTGACGATTGAGGATTGAGGACCGAGGATTGAGGATTGAGGATTGAAGGTTGAGTATTGAAGATTGACGATTGACGATTGAGGATTGAGAATTGAGGATTGAGGATTGAGGAATGAGCATTGAAGATTGAGTATTGATGATTGAACGTTGAGGATTGTGGATTGAGGATTGAGGATTCAGGATTGAATATTGAGGACTGGGGACTGAGTGTTGAGGGTTGAGTGATGAGAATTGATGTTTGTGGATAGAGATTTGAAGATTGCAGATTGAGTATTGAGTAATGAATACTGTGAATTGATGATATTCTATTGAGGATTGAGGATTGACAACTGATTGTAGAGGACTGAGGGCTCAAGATTGAGGATTCAGGATTGAGGATTCAGGATTGAGGTTTGAGGACTGAGGATTGAAGATTGAGGATTGAGGACTGAGTATTGAGCATTGAGGACTGAGTATTGAGGATTGAGGGTGGAAGACTGAGGATTGGGTATTGAGGATTGAACGTTGAGGATTGAGGGTTGAGGATTGAGGATTGAGGATTGAAGATTGAAGATTGAACATTAATGATTGAAGATTGAGGATTGAGGATTGAGGGTTGTGGATTGAGGACGAGGACTGAGGGTTGAGTATTTGTGTTTGAAGTCTGAGGATTGAGGATTGAGGATTGAGAATTGAAGATTGAGGATTGAGGATTGAAGATTGAGGATTGGGTGTTGAGGATTGAAGAATGTGGATAGAGGATTGATTATTGAGGATTGAGGATTGAAGATTGACTATTGAGGATTGAAGGTTGAAGACAGAGGATTGAGGATTGAGGATTGAGGGTTGCGGGTTGAAGATTGAGGATTGAAGATTCAGTATTGAGGATTGAAGATTGAGGATTGAGGATTGACGATTGAGGATTGAAGATTGAGTATTGAGGATTGAGCATTGTGGATTGAAGATTGAGGACTCGGGATTGACGATTGGTGATACAGGATTAAGGATTGAAGATTGGGGATTGAGGATCTAGGATTGGAGATTGATTATTGAGGATTGAAGATTGAGGATTAAGGATTGAGGATTGAGAATTGAGAATTGAGAGTGAGGACTGAGGGTTGAGGATTTAGGTTTGAGGAGCGAGGATTGAGGATTGAGGATCGAGGACTGAGGATTGACGATTCAGTATTGAAGATTGAGGATTGATCACTGAGGGTTGAGGATTGAGGATTGAGGTTTGAGTACTGAGGATTGAGGATTGAAGATTGAATATTGAGGATTGAAGGTTGAGGATTGAGGATTGAGGATTGATGATTGTGGATGAGGGCTGAGGTTTGAGGATTGAGGATTGAGGACTGAGGACTGTGGATGGAGGGTTGAGAATTGAGGATTGAGAATTGAGGATTGAAGATTGAGGATTGGGTATTGGGGATTGAAGAATGAGGATTGAGGATTGAGGATTGAGGGTTGAGGATTGAGGATTGAGGATTGAATATTGAGTATTCAGTATTGGAGATTGACGATTGAGGATTGATGACCGAGGATTGAGGATTGCGGATTGGATATTGAGTATCGAGGATTGAAGATTAAGGATTGAGGATTGAGGATTGGGGATTGAGTATTGAATATTCAGGATTGGGGACTGAGTGTTGAGGGTTGAGTGATGAGAATTGATGTTTGTGGGTACAGATTTGAAGATTGCAGGTTGAGTATTGAGCATTGAAACCTGTGAATTGAGGATATTCTATTGAGGATTGAGAATTGACAACTGATTGTTGAGGACTGAGGGCTGAAGATTGAGGATTCAGGGTTGAGAATTCAGGATTGAGGTTTGAGGACTGAGGATTGAGGATTGAGGATTGAGGACTGAGGATTGAAGATTGAGTATTGAGGATTGAAGATTGAGGATTGAGGATTGGGGATTGAGGATTGAGGATTGAAGATTGAGGATTGGGGATTGAGGATTGACTATTGAGTATTGAGCATTGACGATTGAGAATTGAGGATTGTGGATTGAGTATTGAGGATTGAGGATTGAGGATTGAGGATTGAAGATTGAATATTGATGATTGAAGATTGAGGATTGAGGATTGAGGGTTGCGGATTGAGGACGAGGACACAGGGTTGAGTATTGGTGTTTGAAGTCTGAGGATTGAGGATTGTGGATTGAGAATTGAGGATTGTGGATTGAGGATTGAAGATTGAGGATCCGGTATTGAGGATTGAAGAATGAGAATTGAGGAGTGAAGACTGAGGATTGAGGATTGCAGTTTGAGTATTGAGGATTGAAGATTGAGGATTGAGGATTGAGGATTGAGGATTGAGGATTGAGGATTGAGTATTGAAGATTGAGTATTGAGGATTGAAGATTGAGGATTGAGGATTGAGGATTGAGGATTGAGGATTGAAGATTGAGGATTGGGGATTGAGGACTGAGGATTGACGATTGAGTATTGAGCATTGAGGATTGAGGATTGAGGATTGAAGACTGAGGATTGGGTATTGATGGTTGAACATTGAGGATTGAGGATTGAAGATTGAGTATTGGGGATTGAAGATTGACGATCGAGGATTGAGAATTGAGGATTGAGGATTGAGGAATGATCATTGAAGATTGAGTATTGAGGATTGAACGTTGAGGATTGTGGATTGAGGATTGAGGACTGAGGATTGAATATTGACGATTGGGGACTGAGTGTTGAGGGTTGAGTGATGAGAATTGATGTTTGTGGATAGAGATTTGAAGATTGCAGATTGAGTATTGAGTAATGAAAACTGTGAACTAATGATATTCTATTGAGGATTGAGGATTGACAACTGATTGTAGAGGACTGAGGGCTGAAGATTGAGGATTCAGTATCGGGGATTCAGGATTGAGGTTTGAGGACTGAGGATTGAGGATTGAGGATTGAGGATTGAGAATTGAGGATTGAGGATTGAAGATTGAGCATTGAAGATTGAGGATTGAGGAATGAGGATTGAGGATTGAGGATTGAGGATTGAGGATTGAGGATTGAGGATTGAGGATTGAGGATGAGGGCTGAAGTTTGAGGATTGATGTTTGAGGTCTGAGGACTGAGAATTGAGGGTCGAGAATTGAGGATTGAGGATTGAATATTGAGGATTGGGTATTGAGGATTGAAGAATGAGGATTGAGGATTGAGGATTGAGGATTGAGGATTGAAGTTTCAGTATTGAGGATTGAAGATTGTTGATTAAGGATTGAGGATTGAGGATTGAAGATTGAGTATTGAGGATTGAAGATTGAGGATTGAGGACTGAGTATTGAGGATTGAGGATTGAGTATTGAGGATTGAGGGTGGAAGACTGAGGATTGGGTAATGAGGATTGAACGTTGAGGATTGAGGGTTGAGGATTGAGGATTGAGGATTGAAGATTGAAGATTGAATATTAATGATTGAAGATTGAGGATTGAGGATTGAGGGTTGTGGATTGAGGACGAGGACTGCGGGTTGAGTATTGGTGTTTGAAGTCTGAGGATTGAGGATTGAGGATTGAGGATTGAAGATTGAGGATTCGGTATTGAGGATTGAAGAATGAGGATTGAGGAGTGAGGACTGAGGATTGAGGATTGCAGTTTGAGTATTGAGGATTGAAGATTGAGGATTGAGGATTGAGGATTGAGGATTGAGGATTGAGGATTGATTATTGAAGATTGAGTATTGAGGATTGAAGATTGAGGATTGAGGATTGAGGATTGAGGATTGAGGATGAGGGCTGAGGGTTGAGGATTGAGGTTTGAGGTTTGAGGACTGAGGACTGAGGATTGAGGATTGAGAATTGAGGATTGAGGATTGAGTATTGTAGATTGAGGGTCGGGTATTGAGGATTGAAGAATGTGGATTGAGGATTGAGGATTGAGGATTGAGGATTGAAGATTGAGGATTGAGGATTGAGGATTGAGGATTGAATGTTGAGTATTGAGGATTGAAGATTGAGGATTGAGGATTGAGGGTTGAGGATTGAGGACGAGGACTGACGGTTGAGGATTGAGGTTTGAGGATTGAGGATTGAGGATTCAGGACTGAGGATTGAGGATTGAGGATTGAGCATTGTGGATTGAAGATTGAGGACTCGGGATTGAGGATTGGTTATACAGGATTAAGGATTGAAGATTGGGGATTGAGGATCTAGGATTGGAGATTAATTATTGAGGATTGAGAATTGAGGATTGAGGATTGAGTATTGTAGATTGAGGGTCGGGTATTGAGGATTGAAGAATGTGGATTGAGGATTGAGGGTTGAGGATTGAGGATAGAGGATTGAAGATTGAGGACTGGGGACTGAGGGTTGAGGGTTGAGTGATGAGAATTGATGATTGTGGATAGAGATTTGAAGTTTTCAGGTTGAGTATTGAGTATTGAAACCTGTGAATTGAGGATATTCTATTGAGGATTGAGGATTGACAACTGATTGTAGAGGACTGAGGGCTGAAGATTGAGGATTCAGTATCGGGGATTCAGGATTGAGGTTTGAGGACTGAGGATTGAGGATTGAGGATTGAGGATTGAGAATTGAGGATTGAGGATTGAGGATTTAGGATTGAGGATGAGTGCTGAGGTTTGAGGATTGATGTTTGAGGTCTGAGGACTGAGAATTGAGGGTCGAGAATTGAGGATTGAGGATTGAGGATTGAAGATTGAGGATTGGGTATTGAGGATTGAAGAATGAGGATTGAGGATTGAGGATTGGGGATTGAGGACTGAGGATTGAAGATTGAGTATTCAGGATTGGAGATTGGCGATTGAGGGTTGAGGATTGAGGATAGTGGATTGAAGATTGAGGATTGGGTATTGAGGATTGAAGAATGAGGATTGAGGATTGAGGATTGGGGATTGAGGATTGAGGATTGAAGATTGAGTATTCAGGATTGGAGATTGGCGATTGAGGGTTGAGGATTGAGGATAGAGGATTGAAGATTGAGGACTGGGGACTGAGGGTTGAGGGTTGAGTGATGAGAATTGATGATTGTGGATAGAGATTTGAAGTTTTCAGGTTGAGTATTGAGTATTGAAACCTGTGAATTGAGGATATTCTATTGAGGATTGAGGATTGACAACTGATTGTTGAGGACTGAGGTCTGAAGACAGAGGATTCAGGTTTGAGGATTCAGGATTGAGGTTTGAGGACTGAGGATTGAGGATTGAGGATTGAGGATTGAGGATTGAGGATTGAGGATTGAGGATTGAAGATTGAGGTTTGGGTATTGAGGATTAAACATTGAGGACTGTGGATTGATTATTGAGGATCGAGAATTGAGGACTGAGGATTGAGGATTGAAGATTGAGGATTGGGTGTTGAGGATTGAGGGTTGTGGATTGAGGACGAGGACTGAGGGTTGAGTATTGATGTTTGAGTTCTGAGGATTGAGGATTGGGGATTGAGAATTGAGGATTGAGGATTGAGGATTGAAGATTGAGGATCCGGTATTGAGGATTGAAGAATGAGAATTGAGGAGTGAGGACTGAGGATTGAGGATTGCA
Organism: Calliopsis andreniformis; assembly: GCF_051401765.1. Taxonomy (NCBI): domain Eukaryota; kingdom Metazoa; phylum Arthropoda; class Insecta; order Hymenoptera; family Andrenidae; genus Calliopsis; species Calliopsis andreniformis. Next base: position 224,472 of record NW_027480749.1, on the reverse strand, counting down.
GTTTGAGGATTGAGGATTGAAGATTGAGGATTGAGGATTGAGGATTGAGGATTGAGGATTGAGGATTGAGGATTGAATATTGAGTATTGAGGATTGAAGATTAAGGATTGAGGATTGAGAATTGAGGATTGAAGATTGAAGATTGAGGATTGGGGTTTGAGGACTGAGGATTGACGATTGAGGATTGAGGATTGAGGATTGAGAATTGAGGACAGAGGATTGAGGATTGAAGATTGAGGATTGGGTGTTGAGGATTGAAGAATGTGGTGTGAGGATTGAGGATTGAGGATTGAGGATTGAAGATTGAGTATTGAGGATTGAAGATTGAGGATTGAGGATTGAGGATTGAGGATTGAGGTTTGAGGATTGAAGATTGAGGATTGGGTATTGCGGATTGAACATTGAGGATTGAATATTGAGGATTGGGTGTTGAGGGTTGAAGAATGAGGATTGAGGATTGAGGATTGAGGATTGAGGATTGAGGATTGAAGATTCAGTACTGAGGATTGAAGATTGTGGATTAAGGATTGAGGATTGAGGATTGAAGATTGAGTATTGAGGATTGACGATTGAGGATTGAGGAATGAGTATTGAGGATTGAGGATTGAGTATTGAGGATTGAGGATGGAAGACTGAGGATTGGGTAATGAGGATTGAACGTTGAGGATTGAGGGTTGAGGATTGAGGATTGAGGATTGAAGATTGAAGATTGAATATTAATGATTGAAGATTGAGGATTGAGGATTGAGTGTTGTGGATTGAGGACGAGGACTGAGGGTTGAGTATTGGTGTTTGATGTCTGAGGATTGAGGATTGAGGAATGAGGATTGAGGATTGAAGATTGTGGATTCGGTATTGAGGATTGAAGAATGAGGATTGAGGAGTGAGGACTGAGGATTGACGATTGCAGTTTGAGTATTGAGGATTGAAGATTGAGGATTGAGGGTATTGAGGATTGAGGATTGAGGATTGAGGATTGAGGATTGAGGATTGAGGATTGAGAATTGAGGATTGAGGATTGAAGATTGAGCATTGAAGATTGAGGATTGAAGAATGAGGATTGAGGATTGAGGATTGAGGATTGAGGATTGAGGGTTGAGGATTGAGGATGAGGGCTGAGGTTTGAGGATTGAGGTTTGAGGTCTGGGACTGAGAATTGAGGGTCGAGAATTGAGGATTGAGGATTGAGGGTTGAAGATTGAGGATTGGGTATTGAGTGTTGAAGAATGAGGATTGAGGATTGAGGATTGAGGATTGAGGATTGAGGATTGAAGATTCAGTATTGAGGATTGAAGATTGTGGATTAAGGATTGAGGATTGAGGATTGAAGATTGAGTATTGAGGATTGAAGATTGAGGATTGAGGACTGAGTATTGAGGATTGAGGATTGAGTATTGAGGATTGAGGATGGAAGACTGAGGATTGGGTAATGAGGATTGAACGTTGAGGATTGAGGGTTGAGTATTGAGGATTGAGGATTGAAGATTGAAGATTGAATATTAATGATTGAAGATTGAGGATTGAGGATTGTGGGTTGTGGATTGAGGACGAGGACTGAGGGTAGAGTATTGGTGTTTGATGTCTGAGGATTGAGGATTGAGGATTGAGGATTGAGGATTGAAGATTGTGGATTCGGTATTGAGGATTGAAGAATGAGGATTGAGGAGTGAGGACTGAGGATTGACGATTGCAGTTTGAGTATTGAGGATTGAAGGTTGAGGATTCAGGATTGAGGATTGAGGATTGAGGATTGAGGATTGATTATTGAAGATTGAGTATTGAGGATTGAAGATTGAGGGTTGAGGATTGAGGATTGAGTATTGAGGATTGAAGATTGAGGATTGGGTATTGAGGATTGAAGAATGAGGATTGAGGATTGAGGATTGGGGATTGAGGATTGAGGATTCAAGATTGAGTATTCAGAATTGGAGATTGGCGATCGAGGGTTGAGGATTGAGGATAGACGATTGAAGATTGAGGATTGGGGACTGAGTGTTGAGGGTTGAGTGATGAGAATTGATGATTGTGGATAGAGATTTGAAGATTTCAGGTTGAGTATTGAGTATTGAAACCTGTGAATTGAGGATATTCTATTGAGGATTGAGGACTGACAACTGATTGTTGAGGACTGAGGTCTGAAGACTGAGGATTCAGGTTTGAGGATTCAGGATTGAGGTTTGAGGACTGAGGATTGAGTATTGAGGATTGAGGATTGAGGATTGAGGATTGAGGATTGAGGATTGAAGATTGAGGTTTGGGTATTGAGGATTGAACATTGAGGACTGTGGATTGAGTATTGAGGACCGAGAATTGAGGACTGAGGATTGAGGATTGAAGATTGAGAATTGGGTGTTGAGGATTGAGGGTTGTGGATTGAGGACGAGGACTGAGGGTTGAGTATTGATGTTTGAGGTCTGAGGATTGAGGATTGAGGATTGAGGAATGGGAATTGAGGATTGAGGATTGAGGATTGAAGATTGAGGATTGGGTGTTGAGGATTGAAGAATGTGGAGTGAGGATTGAGGATTGAGGATTGAGGATTGAAGATTGAGTATTGGGGATTGAAGATTGAGGATTGAGGATTGAGGATTGAGGATTGAGGGTTGAGGATTGAAGATTGAGGATTGGGTATGGCGGATTGAACATTGAGGATTGAAGATTGAGGATTGGGTGTTGAGGGTTGAAGAATGAGGATTGAGGATTGAGGATTGAGGGTTGAGGATTGAAGATTCAGAATTGAGGATTGAAGATTGTGGATTAAGGATTGAGGATTGTGGATTGAGGATTGAGGAATGAGCATTGAAGATTGAGTATTGAGGATTGAACGTTGAGGATTGTGGATTGAGGATTGAGGATTCAGGATTGAATATTGAGGACTGGGGACTGAGTGTTGAGGGTTGAGTGATGAGAATTGATGTTTGTGGATAGAGATTTGAAGATTGCAGATTGAGTATTGAGTAATGAAAACTGTGAATTGATGATATTCTATAGAGGATTGAGGATTGACAACTGATTGTTGAGGACAGAGGGCTGGAGATTGAGGATTCAGGGTTGAGGATTCAGGATTGAGGTTTGAGGACTGAGGATTGAGGATTGAGTATTGAGGATTGGGGATTGAAGATTGAGGATTGGGGACTGAGCGTTGAGGGCTGAGTGATGAGAATTGATGTTTGTGGTTAGAGATTTGAAGATTGCAGGTTGAGTATTGAGTATTGAAACCTGTGAATTGAGGATATTCTATTGAGGATTGAGGATTGACTACTGATTGTTGAGGACTGAGGGCTGAAGATTGAGGACTCAGGATTGAGGATTCAGAATTGAGGTTTGAGGACTGAGGATTGAGGATTGAAGATTGAGTATTGATGATTGAGGATTGAGGATTGAAGATTGAGGATTGAGAATTGAGGATGAGGGCTGAGGGTTGAGGATTGAGGTTTGAGGACTGAGGACTGAGGATTGAGGATTGAGAGTTGTGGATTGAGGACGAGGACTGAGGGTTGAGTATTTGTGTTTGAAGTCTGAGGATTGAGGATTGAGGATTGAGAATTGAGGATTGAGGATTGAGGATTGAAGATTGAGGATCCGGTATTGAGGATTGAAGAATGAGAATTGAGGAGTGAGGACTGAGGATTGAGGATTGCAGTTTGAGTATTGAAGATTGAAGATTGAGGATTGAGGATTGAGGATTGAGGATTGAGGATTGAGGATTGAGGATTGAAGATTGAGTATTGAGGATTGAAGATTAAGGATTGAGGATTGAGAATTGAGGATTGAAGATTGAAGATTGAGGATTGGGGTTTGAGGACTGAGGATTGACGATTGAGTATTGAGCATTGAGGATTGAGAATTGAGGATTGAGGATTGAAGATTGAGTATTGAGGATAGAAGATTGAGGATTGAGGATTGTGGATTGAAGATTGAGGACTGAGTGTTGAGGGTTGCGTGATGAGAATTGATGTTTGTGGATTGAGATTTGAAGATTGAAGAATGGGGATTGAGTATTGAAAACTGTGAATTGAGGATATTCTATTGAGTATTGGGGATTGACAATTGATTGTTGAGGACTTATGGGTGAAGATTGAGGATTCAGGTTTGAGGATTCAGTATTGAGGTTGGAGGACTGAGGATTGAGGATTGAGGATTGAGGACTAAGGATTGAAGATCGAGTATTGAGGATTGAAGGTTGAGGATTGAGAATTGAGGAATGAGGATTCAGGATTGAAGATTGAGGATTGGGGATTGAGGATTGACGATTGAGTATTGAGCATTGACGATTGAGAATTGAGGATTGTGGATTGAGTATTGAGGATTGAGGATTGAGGATTGAAGATTGAATATTGATGATTGAAGATTGAGGATCGAGGATTGAGGGTTGTGGATTGAGGACGAGGACTGAGGGTTGAGTATTGATGGTTGAGGATTGAGGGTTGAGGATTGAGGGTTGAGGATTGAGGAAGAGGGCTGAGGTTTGAGGATTGAGGTTTGAGGTCTGAGGACTGAGAATTGAGGGTCCAGAATTGAGGATTGAGGATTGAGGATTGAAGATTGAGGATTGGGTATTGAGGATTGAAGAATGAGGATTGAGGAGTGAGGATTGGGGATTGAGGATTGAGGATTGAAGATTGAGTATTCAGGATTGGAGATTGGCGATTGAGGGTTGAGGATTGAGGATAGAGGATTGAAGATTGAGGACTGGGGACTGAGAGTTGAGGGTTGAGTGATGAGAATTGATGATTGTGGATAGAGATTTGAAGTTTTCAGGTTGAGTATTGAGTATTGAAACCTGTGAATTGAGGATATTCTATTGAGGATTGAGGATTGACAACTGATTGTTGAGGACTGAGGTCTGAAGACTGAGGATTCAGGTTTGAGGATTCAGGATTGAGGTTTGAGGACTGAGGATTGAGGATTGAGGATTGAGGGTTGAGGATTGAGGGTTGAGGATTGAGGATTGAAGTTTGAGGTTTGGGTATTGAGGATTAAACATTGAGGACTGCGGATTGATTATTGAGGATCGAGAATTGAGGACTGAGGATTGAGGATTGAAGATTGAGGATTGGGTGTTGAGGATTGAGGGTTGTGGATTGAGGACGAGGACTGAGGGTTGAGTATTGATGTTTGAGTTCTGAGGATTGAGGATTGGGGATTGAGAATTGAGGATTGAGGATTGAGGATTGAAGATTGAGGATCCGGTATTGAGGATTGAAGAATGAGAATTGAGGAGTGAGGACTGAGGATTGAGGATTGCAGTTTGAGTATTGAGGATTGAAGATTGAGGATTGAGGATTGAGGGTTGTGGATTGAGGACGAGGACTGAGGGTTGAGCATTTGTGTTTGAAGTCTGAGGATTGAGGATTGAGGATTGAGAATTGAGGATTGAGGATTGAGGATTGAAGATTGAAGATTGAGGTTTGGGTATTGAGGATTGAACATTGAGGACTGTGGATTGATTATTGAGGATCGAGAATTGAGGACTGAGGATTGAGGATTGAAGATTGAGGATTGGGTGTTGAGGATTGAGGGTTGTGGATTGAGGACGAGGACTGAGGGTTGAGTATTGATGTTTGAGTTCTGAGGATTGAGGATTGAGGATTGAGGATTGAGAATTGAGGACAGAGGATTGAGGATTGAAGATTGAGGATTGGGTGTTGAGGATTGAAGAATGTGGTGTGAGGATTGAGGATTGAGGATTGAGGATTGAAGATTGAGTATTGAGGATTGAAGATTGAGGATTGAGGATTGAGGATTGAGGATTGAGGTTTGAGGATTGAAGATTGAGGATTGGGTATTGCGGATTGAACATTGAGGATTGAAGATTGAGGATTGGGTGTTGAGGGTTGAAGAATGAGGATTGAGGATTGAGGATTGAGGATTGAGGATTGAGGATTGAAGATTCAGTATTGAGGATTGAAGATTGTGGATTAAGGATTGAGGATTGAGGATTGAAGATTGAGTATTGAGGATTGACGATTGAGGATTGAGGAATGAGTATTGAGGATTGAGGATTGAGTATTGAGGATTGAGGATGGAAGACTGAGGATTGGGTAATGAGGATTGAACGTTGAGGATTGAGGGTTGAGGATTGAGGATTGAGGATTGAAGATTGAGGATTGAATATTAATGATTGAAGATTGAGGATTGAGGATTGAGTGTTGTGGATTGAGGACGAGGACTGAGGGTTGAGTATTGGTGTTTGATGTTTGAGGATTGAGGATTGAGGAATGAGGATTGAGGATTGAAGATTGTGGATTCGGTATTGAGGATTGAAGAATGAGGATTGAGGAGTGAGGACTGAGGATTGACGATTGCAGTTTGAGTATTGAGGATTGAAGATTGAGGATTGAGGGTATTGAGGATTGAGGATTGAGGATTGAGGATTGAGGATTGAGGATTGAGGATTGAGAATTGAGGATTGAGGATTGAAGATTGAGCATTGAAGATTGAGGATTGAAGAATGAGGATTGAGGATTGAGGATTGAGGATTGAGGATTGAGGGTTGAGGATTGAGGATGAGGGCTGAGGTTTGAGGATTGAGGTTTGAGGTCTGGGACTGAGAATTGAGGGTCGAGAATTGAGGATTGAGGATTGAGGGTTGAAGATTGAGGATTGGGTATTGAGTGTTGAAGAATGAGGATTGAGGATTGAGGATTGAGGATTGAGGATTGAGGATTGAAGATTCAGTATTGAGGATTGAAGATTGTGGATTAAGGATTGAGGATTGAGGATTGAAGATTGAGTATTGAGGATTGAAGATTGAGGATTGAGGACTGAGTATTGAGGATTGAGGATTGAGTATTGAGGATTGAGGATGGAAGACTGAGGATTGGGTAATGAGGATTGAACGTTGAGGATTGAGGGTTGAGTATTGAGGATTGAGGATTGAAGATTGAAGATTGAATATTAATGATTGAAGATTGAGGATTGAGGATTGTGGGTTGTGGATTGAGGACGAGGACTGAGGGTAGAGTATTGGTGTTTGATGTCTGAGGATTGAGGATTGAGGATTGAGGATTGAGGATTGAAGATTGTGGATTCGGTATTGAGGATTGAAGAATGAGGATTGAGGAGTGAGGACTGAGGATTGACGATTGCAGTTTGAGTATTGAGGACTGAAGGTTGAGGATTCAGGATTGAGGATTGAGGATTGAGGATTGAGGATTGATTATTGAAGATTGAGTATTGAGGATTGAAGATTGAGGGTTGAGGATTGAGGATTGAGTATTGAGGATTGAAGATTGAGGATTGGGTATTGAGGATTGAAGAATGAGGATTGAGGATTGAGGATTGGGGATTGAGGATTGAGGATTCAAGATTGAGTATTCAGAATTGGAGATTGGCGATTGAGGGTTGAGGATTGAGGATAGACGATTGAAGATTGAGGATTGGGGACTGAGTGTTGAGGGTTGAGTGATGAGAATTGATGATTGTGGATAGAGATTTGAAGATTTCAGGTTGAGTATTGAGTATTGAAACCTGTGAATTGAGGATATTCTATTGAGGATTGAGGACTGACAACTGATTGTTGAGGACTGAGGTCTGAAGACTGAGGATTCAGGTTTGAGGATTCAGGATTGAGGTTTGAGGACTGAGGATTGAGTATTGAGGATTGAGGATTGAGGATTGAGGATTGAGGATTGAGGTTTGAAGATTGAGGTTTGGGTATTGAGGATTGAACATTGAGGACTGTGGATTGAGTATTGAGGACCGAGAATTGAGGACTGAGGATTGAGGATTGAAGATTGAGAATTGGGTGTTGAGGATTGAGGGTTGTGGATTGAGGACGAGGACTGAGGGTTGAGTATTGATGTTTGAGGTCTGAGGATTGAGGATTGAGGATTGAGGATTGGGAATTGAGGATTGAGGATTGAGGATTGAAGATTGAGGATTGGGTGTTGAGGATTGAAGAATGTGGAGTGAGGATTGAGGATTGAGGATTGAGGATTGAAGATTGAGTATTGGGGATTGAAGATTGAGGATTGAGGATTGAGGATTGAGGATTGAGGGTTGAGGATTGAAGATTGAGGATTGGGTATGGCGGATTGAACATTGAGGATTGAAGATTGAGGATTGGGTGTTGAGGGTTGAAGAATGAGGATTGAGGATCGAGGATTGAGGATTGAGGATTGAAGATTCAGAATTGAGGATTGAAGATTGTGGATTAAGGATTGAGGATTGTGGATTGAGGATTGAGGAATGAGCATTGAAGATTGAGTATTGAGGATTGAACGTTGAGGATTGTGGATTGAGGATTGAGGATTCAGGATTGAATATTGAGGACTGGGGACTGAGTGTTGAGGGTTGAGTGATGAGAATTGATGTTTGTGGATAGAGATTTGAAGATTGCAGATTGAGTATTGAGTAATGAAAACTGTGAATTGATGATATTCTATAGAGGATTGAGGATTGACAACTGATTGTAGAGGACCGAGGGCTGAAGATTGAGGATTCAGGATTGAGGATTGAGGATTGAGGATTGAAGATTGAATATTGATGATTGAAGATTGAGGATCGAGGATTGAGGGTTGTGGATTGAGAACGAGGACTGAGGGTTGAGTATTGATGTTTGAGGTCTGAGGATTGAGGATTGAGGATTGAGGATTGAGGATTGAGGATTGAGGATTGAAGATTGAGGATTGAGGATTGAGGATAGAGGATTGAGGATTGAGGATTGATTATTGAAGATTGAGTATTGAGGATTGAAGATTGAGGATTGAGGATTGAGGATTGAGGATTGAGGATTGAGGATGAGGGCTGAGGGTTGAGGATTGAGGTTTGAGGTTTGAGGACTGAGGACTGAGGATTGAGGATTGAGAATTGGGGATTGAGGATTGAGTATTGTAGATTGAGGATCGGTTATTGAGGATTGAAGAATGTGGATTGAGGATTGAGGATTGAGGATTGAGGTTTGAAGATTGACGATTGAGGATTGAGGATTGACAACTGATTGTAGAGGACTGAGGGCTGAAGATTGAGGATTCAGTATTGAGGATTCAGGATTGATGTTTGAGGACTGAGGATTGAAGATTGAGGATTGAGGACTGAGTATTGAGGATTGAGGATTGAGTATTGAGGATTGAGAATGGAAGACTGAGGATTGGGTATTGAGGATTGAACGTTGAGGTTTGAAGATTGAAGATTGAATATTAATGATTGAAGATTGAGGATTGAGGATTGAGGGTTGTGGATTGAGGACGAAGACTGAGGGTTGAGTATTTGTGTTTGAAGTCTGAGGATTGAGGATTGAGGATTGAGGATTGAGGGTTGAGGATTGAGGGTTGAGGATTGAGGAAGAGGGCTGAGGTTTGAGGATTGAGGTTTGAGGTCTGAGGACTGAGAAATGAGGGTCCAGAATTGAGGATTGAGGATTGAGGATTGAAGATTGAGGATTGGGCATTGAGGATTGAAGAATGAGGATTGAGGATTGAGGATTGGGGATTGAGGATTGAGGATTGAAGATTGAGTATTCAGGATTGGAGATTGGCGATTGAGGGTTGAGGATTGAGGATAGAGGATTGAAGATTGAGGACTGGGGACTGAGAGTTGAGGGTTGAGTGATGAGAATTGATGATTGTGGATAGAGATTTGAAGTTTTCAGGTTGAGTATTGAGTATTGAAACCTGTGAATTGAGGATATTCTATTGAGGATTGAGGATTGACAACTGATTGTTGAGGACTGAGGTCTGAAGACTGAGGATTCAGGTTTGAGGATTCAGGATTGAGGTTTGAGGACTGAGGATTGAGGATTGAGGATTGAGGATTGAGGATTGAGGATTGAGGATTGAGGATTGAAGATTGAGGTTTGGGTATTGAGGATTAAACATTGAGGACTGTGGATTGATTATTGAGGATCGAGAATTGAGGACTGAGGATTGAGGATTGAAGATTGAGGATTGGGTGTTGAGGATTGAGGGTTGTGGATTGAGGACGAGGACTGAGGGTTGGGTATTGATGTTTGAGTTCTGAGGATTGAGGATTGGGGATTGAGAATTGAGGATTGAGGATTGAGGATTGAAGATTGAGGATCCGGTATTGAGGATTGAAGAATGAGAATTGAGGAGTGAGGACTGAGGATTGAGGATTGCAGTTTGAGTATTGAGGATTGAAGATTGAGGATTGAGGATTGAGGATTGAGGATTGAGGATTGAGGATTGAGGATTGAAGATTGAGTATTGAGGATTGAAGATTAAGGATTGAGGATTGAGGATTGAGGATTGAGGATTGAAGATTGAGTATTGAGGATTGAAGATTAAGGATTGGAGATTGAGGATTGAGGATTGAGGATTGGGGATTGAGGATTGAATATTGAGGATTGGGGACTGAGTGTTGAGGGTTCAGTGATGAGAATTGATGTTTGTGGGTACAGATTTGAAGATTGCAGGTTGAGTATTGAGCATTGAAACCTGCGAATTGAGGATATGCTATTGAGGATTGAGGATTGACTACTGATTGTTGAGGACTGAGGGCTGAAGATTGAGGACTCAGGATTGAGGATTCAGAATTGAGGTTTGAGGACTGAGGATTGAGGATTGAAGATTGAGTATTGATGATTGAGGATTGAGGATTGAAGATTGAGGATTGAGAATTGAGGATGAGGGCTGAGGGTTGAGGATTGAGGTTTGAGGACTGAGGACTGAGGATTGAGGATTGAGAGTTGTGGATTGAGGACGAGGACTGAGGGTTGAGTATTTGTGTTTGAAGTCTGAGGATTGAGGATTGAGGATTGAGAATTGAGGATTGAGGATTGAGGATTGAAGATTGAGGATTGGGTGTTGAGGATTGAGGGTTGTGGATTGAGGACGAGGACTGGGGGTTGAGTATTGATGTTTGAGTTCTGAGGATTGAGGATTGAGGATTGAGGATTGAGAATTGAGGACAGAGGATTGAGGATTGAAGATTGAGGATTGGGTGTTGAGGATTGAAGAATGTGGTGTGAGGATTGAGGATTGAGGATTGAGGATTGAAGATTGAGTATTGAGGATTGAAGATTGAGGATTGAGGATTGAGGATTGAGGATTGAGGTTTGAGGATTGAAGATTGAGGATTGGGTATTGCGGATTGAACATTGAGGATTGAAGATTGAGGATTGGGTGTTGAGGGTTGAAGAATGAGGATTGAGGATTGAGGATTGAGGATTGAGGATTGAGGATTGAAGATTGAGGTTTGGGTATTGAGGATTAAACATTGAGGACTGTGGATTGATTATTGAGGATCGAGAATTGAGGACTGAGGATTGAGGATTGAAGATTGAGGATTGGGTGTTGAGGATTGAGGGTTGTGGATTGAGGACGAGGACTGAGGGTTGGGTATTGATGTTTGAGTTCTGAGGATTGAGGATTGGGGATTGAGAATTGAGGATTGAGGATTGAGGATTGAAGATTGAGGATCCGGTATTGAGGATTGAAGAATGAGAATTGAGGAGTGAGGACTGAGGATTGAGGATTGCAGTTTGAGTATTGAGGATTGAAGATTGAGGATTGAGGATTGAGGATTGAGGATTGAGGATTGAGGATTGAGGATTGAAGATTGAGTATTGAGGATTGAAGATTAAGGATTGAGGATTGAGGATTGAGGATTGAGGATTGAAGATTGAGTATTGAGGATTGAAGATTAAGGATTGGAGATTGAGGATTGAGGATTGAGGATTGGGGATTGAGGATTGAATATTGAGGATTGGGGACTGAGTGTTGAGGGTTCAGTGATGAGAATTGATGTTTGTGGGTACAGATTTGAAGATTGCAGGTTGAGTATTGAGCATTGAAACCTGCGAATTGAGGATATGCTATTGAGGATTGAGGATTGACTACTGATTGTTGAGGACTGAGGGCTGAAGATTGAGGACTCAGGATTGAGGATTCAGAATTGAGGTTTGAGGACTGAGGATTGAGGATTGAAGATTGAGTATTGATGATTGAGGATTGAGGATTGAAGATTGAGGATTGAGAATTGAGGATGAGGGCTGAGGGTTGAGGATTGAGGTTTGAGGACTGAGGACTGAGGATTGAGGATTGAGAGTTGTGGATTGAGGACGAGGACTGAGGGTTGAGTATTTGTGTTTGAAGTCTGAGGATTGAGGATTGAGGATTGAGAATTGAGGATTGAGGATTGAGGATTGAAGATTGAGGATTGGGTGTTGAGGATTGAGGGTTGTGGATTGAGGACGAGGACTGGGGGTTGAGTATTGATGTTTGAGTTCTGAGGATTGAGGATTGAGGATTGAGGATTGAGAATTGAGGACAGAGGATTGAGGATTGAAGATTGAGGATTGGGTGTTGAGGATTGAAGAATGTGGTGTGAGGATTGAGGATTGAGGATTGAGGATTGAAGATTGAGTATTGAGGATTGAAGATTGAGGATTGAGGATTGAGGATTGAGGATTGAGGTTTGAGGATTGAAGATTGAGGATTGGGTATTGCGGATTGAACATTGAGGATTGAAGATTGAGGATTGGGTGTTGAGGGTTGAAGAATGAGGATTGAGGATTGAGGATTGAGGATTGAGGATTGAGGATTGAAGATTCAGTATTGAGGATTGAAGATTGTGGATTAAGGATTGAGGATTGAGGATTGAAGATTGAGTATTGAGGATTGACGATTGAAGATTGAGGAATGAGTATTGAGGATTGAGGATTGAGTATTGAGGATTGAGGATGGAAGACTGAGGATTGGGTAATGAGGATTGAACGTTGAGGATTGAGGGTTGAGGATTGAGGATTGAGGATTGAAGATTGAGGATTGAATATTAATGATTGAAGATTGAGGATTGAGGATTGAGTGTTGTGGATTGAGGACGAGGACTGAGGGTTGAGTATTGGTGTTTGATGTCTGAGGATTGAGGATTGAGGAATGAGGATTGAGGATTGAAGATTGTGGATTCGGTATTGAGGATTGAAGAATGAGGATTGAGGAGTGAGGACTGAGGATTGACGATTGCAGTTTGAGTATTGAGGATTGAAGATTGAGGATTGAGGGTATTGAGGATTGAGGATTGAGGATTGAGGATTGAGGATTGAGGATTGAGGATTGAGAATTGAGGATTGAGGATTGAAGATTGAGCATTGAAGATTGAGGATTGAAGAATGAGGATTGAGGATTGAGGACGAAGACTGAGGGTTGAGTATTTGTGTTTGAAGTCTGAGGATTGAGGATTGAGGATTGAGAATTGAGGATTGATTATTGAAGATTGAGTATTGAGGATTGAAGATTGAGGATTGAGGATTGAGGATTGAGAATTGAGGATTGAGGATGAGGGCTGAGGGTTGAGGATTGAGGTTTGAGGTTTGAGGACTGAGGACTGAGGATTGAGGATTGAGAATTGGGGATTGAGGATTGAGTATTGTAGATTGAGGATCGGGTATTGAGGATTGAAGAATGTGGATTGAGGATTGAGGATCGAGGATTGAGGTTTGAAGATTGACGATTGAGGATTGAGGATTGACAACTGATTGTAGAGGACTGAGGACTGAGGATTGAGGATTGAGAGTTGTGGATTGAGGACGAGGAATGAGGGTTGAGTATTTGTGTTTGAAGTCTGAGGATTGAGGATTGAGGATTGAGAATTGAGGATTGAGGATTGAGGATTGAAGATTGAGGATCCGGTATTGAGGATTGAAGAATGAGAATTGAGGAGTGAGGACTGAGGGTTGAGGATTGCAGTTTGAGTATTGAGGATTGAAGATTGAGGATTGAGGATTGAGGATTGAGGATTGAGGATTGAGGATTGAGGATTGAAGATTGAGTATTGAGGATTGAAGATTAAGGATTGAGGATTGAGGATTGAGGATTGAGGATTGAAGATTGAGGATTGGGGTTTGAGGACTGAGGATTGACGATTGAGTATTGAGCATTGAGGATTGAGAATTGAGGATTGAGGATTGAAGATTGAGTATTGAGGATTGAAGATTGAGGATTGAGGATTGTGGATTGAAGATTGAGGACTGAGTGTTGAGGGTTGCGTGATGAGAATTGATGTTTGTGGATTGAGATTTGAAGATTGAAGAATGGGGATTGAGTATTGAAAACTGTGAATTAAGGATATTCTATTGAGTATTGGGGATTGACAATTGATTGTTGAGGACTTATGGGTGAAGATTGAGGATTCAGGTTTGAGGATTCAGTATTGAGGTTGGAGGACTGAGGATTGAGAATTGAGGATTGAGGATTGAGGATTGAGGTTTGAAGATAGAGTATTGATGATTGAAGATTGAGGATTAAGGATTGGGGGTTGAGGTTTGAGGACGAGGACTGACGGTTGAGGAATGAGGTTTGAGGATTGAGGATTGAGGATTGAGGACTGAGGATTGAGGATTGAGGATTGTGCATTGAGGATTGCAGATTGTGGTCTGAGGATTGAGGATTGAAGATTGAGTATTGAGGGTTGAAGATTGAGGATTGAGGATTGAGGATTTAGGATTGGGGATGAGGGCTATGGGTTGAGGATTGAGGTTTGAGGACTGAGGACTGAGGATTGAGGATTGAGAATTGAGGATTGAGGAGTGAGGATTGAAGATTCAGGATTGTGTATTGAGGATTGAAGAATGAGGATTGAGGATTGAGGATTGAGGATTGAGGATTGAGGATTGAAGATTGAGTATTCAGGATTGGAGATTGACGATTGAGGATTGAGGACCGAGGATTGAGGATTGAGGATTGAAGGTTGAGTATTGAGGATTGAAGATTGACGATTGAGGATCGAGAATTGAGGACTGAGGATTGAGGATTGAAGATTGAGGATTGGGTGTTGAGGATTGAGGGTTGTGGATTGAGGACGAGGACTGATGGTTGAGTATTGATGTTTGAGTTCTGAGGATTGAGGATTGAGGATTGAGGATTGACAATTGAGGACTGAGGATTGAGGATTGAAGATTGAGGATTGGGTGTTGAGGATTGAAGAATGTGGAGTGAGGATTGAGGATTGAGGATTGAGGATTGAAGATTGAGTATTGAGGATTGAAGATTGAGGATTGAAGATTGAGGATTGAGGATTGAGCATTGAGGATTGAGGATTGAGGACTAAGGATTGAAGATCGAGTATTGAGTATTGAAGGTTGAGGATTGAGAATTGAGGAATGAGGATTCAGGATTGAAGATTGAGGATTGGGGATTGAGGATTGACGATTGAGTATTGAGCATTGACGATTGAGAATTGAGGATTGTGGATTGAGTATTGAGGATTGAGGATTGAGGATTGAAGATTGAATATTGATGATTGAAGATTGAGGATCGAGGATTGAGGGTTGTGGATTGAGGACGAGGACTGAGGGTTGAGTATTGATGGTTGAGGATTGAGGGTTGAGGATTGAGGGTTGAGGATTGAGGAAGAGGGCTGAGGTTTGAGGATTGAGGTTTGAGGTCTGAGGACTGAGAATTGAGGGTCCAGAATTGAGGATTGAGGATTGAGGATTGAAGATTGAGGATTGGGTATTGAGGATTGAAGAATGAGGATTGAGGTTTGAGGATTGGGGATTGAGGATTGAGGATTGAAGATTGAGTATTCAGGATTGGAGATTGGCGATTGAGGGTTGAGGATTGAGGATAGAGGATTGAAGATTGAGGACTGGGGACTGAGAGTTGAGGGTTGAGTGATGAGAATTGATGATTGTGGATAGAGATTTGAAGTTTTCAGGTTGAGTATTGAGTATTGAAACCTGTGAATTGAGGATATTCTATTGAGGATTGAGGATTGACAACTGATTGTTGAGGACTGAGGTCTGAAGACTGAGGATTCAGGTTTGAGGATTCAGGATTGAGGTTTGAGGACTGAGGATTGAGGATTGAGGATTGAGGATTGAGGATTGAGGATTGAGGATTGAGGATTGAAGATTGAGGTTTGGGTATTGAGGATTAAACATTGAGGACTGTGGATTGATTATTGAGGATCGAGAATTGAGGACTGAGGATTGAGGATTGAAGATTGAGGATTGGGTGTTGAGGATTGAGGGTTGTGGATTGAGGACGAGGACTGAGGGTTGAGTATTGATGTTTGAGTTCTGAGGATTGAGGATTGGGGATTGAGAATTGAGGATTGAGGATTGAGGATTGAAGATTGAGGATCCGGTATTGAGGATTGAAGAATGAGAATTGAGGAGTGAGGACTGACGATTGAGGATTGCAGTTTGAGTATTGAGGATTGAAGATTGAGGATTGAGGATTGAGGATTGAGGATTGAGGATTGAGGATTGAGGATTGAAGATTGAGTATTGAGGATTGAAGATTAAGGATTGAGGATTGAGGATTGGGGATTGAGGATTGAGGATTGAGGATTGAGGATTGAGGATTGAGGATTGAAGATTGAGTATTGAGGATTGAAGATTAAGGATTGGAGATTGAGGATTGAGGATTGAGGATTGGGGATTGAGGATTGAATATTGAGGATTGGGGACTGAGTGTTGAGGGTTCAGTGATGACAATTGATGTTTGTGGGTACAGATTTGAAGATTGCAGGTTGAGTATTGAGCATTGAAACCTGCGAATTGAGGATATGATATTGAGGATTAAGGATTGACAACTGATTGTAGAGGACAGAGGGCTGAAGATTGAGGATTCAGGGTTGAGGATTCAGGACTGAGGTTTGAGGACTGAGGATTGAGGATTGAGTATTGAGGATTGGGGATTGAAGATTGAGGATTGGGGACTGAGCGTTGAGGGCTGAGTGATGAGAATTGATGTTTGTGGATAGAGATTTGAAGATTGCAGGTTGAGTATTGAGTATTGAAACCTGTGAATTGAGGATATTCTATTGAGGATTGAGGATTGACTACTGATTGTTGAGGACTGAGGGCTGAAGATTGAGGACTCAGGATTGAGGATTCAGAATTGAGGTTTGAGGACTGAGGATTGAGGATTGAAGATTGAGTATTGATGATTGAGGATTGAAGATTGAGGATTGGGGATTGAGGACTGAGGATTGAGGATTGAGGATTGAAGACTGAGTATTGAGGATTGAGAATTGAGGATTGAGGATTGAAGATAGAGTATTGATGATTCAAGATTGAGGATTAAGGATTGGGGGTTGAGGTTTGAGGACGAGGACTGACGGTTGAGGATTGAGGTTTGAGGATTGAGGATTGAGGATTGAGGACTGAAGATTGAGGATTGAGGATTGTGCATTGAGGATTGCAGATTGTGGTCTGAGGATTGAGGATTGAAGATTGAGTATTGAGGGTTGAAGATTGAGGATTGAGGATTGAGGACTTAGGATTGAGGATGAGGGCTATGGGTTGGGGATTGAGGTTTGAGGACTGAGGACTGAGGATTGAGGATTGAGAATTGAGGATTGAGGATTGATGATCGAAGATTCAGGATTGGGTATTGAGGATTGAAGAATGAGGATTGTGGATTGAGGATTGAGGATTGAGGATTGATGATTGAGTATTCAGGATTGGAGATTGACGATTGAGGATTGAGGACCGAGGATTGAGGATTGAGGATTGAAGGTTGAGTATTGAGGATTGAAGATTGACGATTGAGGATTGAGAATTGAAGATTGAGGATTGAGGAATGAGCATTGAAGATTGAGTATTGAGGATTGAACGTTGAGGATTGTGGATTGAGGATTGAGGATTCAGGATTGAATATTGAGGACTGGGGACTGAGTGCTGAGGGTTGAGTGATGAGAATTGATGTTTGTGGATAGAGATTTGAAGATTGCAGATTGAGTATTGGGTAATGAAAACAGTGAATTGATGATATTCTATTGAGGATTGAGGATTGACAACTGATTGTAGAGGACTGAGCGCTGAAGATTGAGGATTCAGTATTGAGGATTCAGGATTGATGTTTGAGGACTGAGGATTGAAGATTGAGGATTGAGGACTGAGTATTGAGGATTGAGGATTGAGTATTGAGGATTGAGGATGGAAGACTGAGGATTGGGTATTGAGGATTGAACGTTGAGGATTGAAGATTGAAGATTGAATATTAATGATTGAAGATTGAGGATTGAGGATTGAGGGTTGTGGATTGGGGACGAAGACTGAGGGTTGAGTATTTGTGTTTGAAGTCTGAGGATTGAGGATTGAGGATTGAGAATTGAGGATTGAGGATTGAGGATTGAAGATTGAGGATTCGGTATTGAGGATTGAAGAATGAGGATTGAGGAGTGAGGACTGAGGATTGGGGATTGCAGTTTGAGTATTGAGGATTGAAGATTGAGGATTGAGGATTGAGGATTGAGGATTGAGGATTGAGGACTAAGGATTGAAGATCGAGTACTGAGGATTGAAGGTTGAGGATTGAGAATTGAGGATTGAGGATTGAGGATTGAAGATTGAGGATTGGGGATTGAGGATTGACGATTGAGTATTGGGCATTGACGGTTGAGAATTGAGGATTGTGGATTGAGTATTGAGGATTGAGGATTGAGGATTGAAGATTGAATATTGACGATTGAAGATTGAGGATCGAGGATTGAGGGTTGTGGATTGAGGACGAGGACTGAGGGTTGAGTATTGATGGTTGAGGTCTGAGGATTGAGGATTGAGGATTGAGAATTGAGGACTGAGGATTGAGGATTGAAGATTGAGGATTGGGTGTTGAGGATTGAAGAATGTGGATTGAGGATTGATTATTGAGGATTGAGGATTGAAGATTGACTATTGAGGATTGAGGATTGAGGATTGAAGATTGAGGTTTGGGTATTGAGGATTAAACATTGAGGACTGTGGATTGATTATTGAGGATCGAGAATTGAGGACTGAGGATTGAGGATTGAAGATTGAGGATTGGGTGTTGAGGATTGAGGGTTGTGGATTGAGGACGAGGACTGAGGGTTGAGTATTGATGTTTGAGTTCTGAGGTCTGAGGACTGAGAATTGAGGGTCCAGAATTGAGGATTGAGGATTGAGGATTGAAGATTGAGGATTGGGTATTGAGGATTGAAGAATGAGGATCCGGTATTGAGGATTGAAGAATGAGAATTGAGGAGTGAGGACTGAGGATTGAGGATTGCAGTTTGAGTATTGAGGATTGAAGATTGAGGATTGAGGATTGAGGATTGAGGATTGAGGATTGAGGATTGAGGATTGAAGATTGAGTATTGAGGATTGAAGATTAAGGATTGAGGATTGAGGATTGAGGATTGAGGATTGAAGATTGAGGATTGGGGTTTGAGGACTGAGGATTGACGATTGAGTATTGAGCATTGAGGATTGAGAATTGAGGATTGAGGATTGAAGATTGAGTATTGAGGATTGAAGATTGAGGATTGAGGATTGTGGATTGAAGATTGAGGACTGAGTGTTGAGGGTTGCGTGATGAGAATTGATGTTTGTGGATTGAGATTTGAAGATTGAAGAATGGGGATTGCGTATTGAAAACTGTGAATTGAGGATATTCTATTGAGTATTGGGGATTGACAATTGATTGTTGAGGACTTATGGGTGAAGATTGAGGATTCAGGTTTGAGGATTCAGTATTGAGGTTGGAGGACTGAGGATTGAGGATTGAGGATTGAGGATTGAGGATTGAGGTTTGAAGATAGAGTATTGATGATTGAAGATTGAGGATTAAGGATTGGGGGTTGAGGTTTGAGGACGAGGACTGACGGTTGAGGATTGAGGTTTGAGGATTGAGGATTGAGGATTGAGGACTGAGGATTGAGGATTGAGGATTGTGCATTGAGGATTGCAGATTGTGGTCTGAGGATTGAGGATTGAAGATTGAGTATTGAGGGTTGAAGATTGAGGATTGAGGATTGAGGATTTAGGATTGAGGATGAGGGCTATGGGTTGAGGATTGAGGTTTGAGGACTGAGGACTGAGGATTGAGGATTGAGAATTGAGGATCGAGGATTGAGGATTGAAGATTCAGGATTGGGTATTGAGGATTGAAGAATGAGGATTGAGGATTGAGGATTGAGGATTGAGGATTGAGGATTGAAGATTGAGTATTCAGGATTGGAGATTGACGATTGAGGATTGAGGACCGAGGATTGAGGATTGAGGATTGAAGGTTGAGTATTGAGGATTGAAGATTGACGATTGAGGATCGACAATTGAGGACTGAGGATTGAGGATTGAAGATTGAGGATTGGGTGTTGAGGATTGAGGGTTGTGGATTGTGGACGAGGACTGAGGGTTGAGTATTGATGTTTGAGTTCTGAGGATTGAGGATTGAGGATTGAGGATTGACAATTGAGGACTGAGGATTGAGGATTGAAGATTGAGGATTGGGTGTTGAGGATTGAAGAATGTGGGGTGAGGATTGAGGATTGAGGATTGAGGATTGAAGATTGAGTATTGAGGATTGAAGATTGAGGATTGAGGATTGAGGATTGAGGATTGAGGTTTGAGGATTGAAGATTGAGGATTGGGTATTGCGGATTGAACATTGAGGATTGAAGATTGAGGATTGGGTGTTGAGGTTTGAAGAATGAGGATTGAGGATTGAGGATTGAGGATTGAGGATTGAGGATTGAAGATTCAGTATTGAGGATTGAAGATTGTGGATTAAGGATTGAGGATTGAGGATTGAAGATTGAGTATTGAGGATTGAAGATTGAGGATTGAGGACTGAGTATTGAGGATTGAGGATTGAGTATTGAGGAATGAGGATGGAAGACTGAGGATTGGGTAATGAGGATTGAACGTTGAGGATTGAGGGTTGAGTATTGAGGATTGAAGATTGAGGATTGAGGATTGAGGATTGAGGATTGAGGATTGAGGATTGAGGATTGAGGATTGATTATTGAAGATTGAGTATTGAGGATTGAAGATTGAGGATTGAGGATTGAGGACTGAGTATTGAGGATGAGGGCTGAGGGTTGAGGATTGAGGTTTGAGGTTTGAGGACTGAGGACTGAGGATTGAGGATTGAGAATTGATGATTGAGGATTGAGTATTGTAGATTGAGGATCGGGTATTGAGGATTGAAGAATGTGGATTGAGGATTGAGGATTAAGGATTGAGGATTGAAGATTGAGGATTGAGTATTGAGGATTGAGGATTGAATATTGAGTATTCAGGATTGAAGATTGAGGATTGAGGATTGAGGGTTGAGGATTGAGGACGAGGACTGACGGTTGAGGATTGAGGTTTGAGGATTGAGGACTGAGGATTGAGGACCGAGGATTGAGGATTGAGGATTGAGCATTGTGGATTGAAGATTGAGGACTCGGGATTGAGGATTGTGGATACAGGATTAAGGATTGAAGATTGGGAATTGAGGATCTAGTATGGGAGATTGATTATTGAGGATTGAAGATTGAGGATTAAGGATTGAGGATTGAGAATTGAGAATTGAGTGTGAGGACTGAGGGTTGAGGATTTAGGTTTGAGGAGCTAGGATTGAGGATTGAGGATCGAGGACTCAGGATTGACGATTCAGTATTGAAGATTGAGGATTGATCACTGAGGATTGAGGATTGAGGATTGAGGTTTGAGTACTGAGGATTGAGGATTGAAGATTGAGTATTGAGGATTGGGGATTGAGGATTGAGGATTGAAGAATGAGGATTGAGAATTGAGGATGAGGGCTGAGGGTTGAGTATTGATGTTTGAGGTCTGAGGATTGAGGATTGAGGATTGAGGATTGAGGATTGAGGATCTAGGATTGGAGATTGATTATTGAGTATAGAAGCTTGAGGATTGTGGATTGAGGATTGAGGATTGAGGATTGAGGATTGAGGATTCAGAATTGAGAATTGAGGATTGAGGATTGAGGATTGAAGATTGAGTATTGATGATTGAATATTGAGGATTGAGGATTGAGAATTGAGGATTGAAGATTGAGTATTGAGGATTGAAGATTGAGGATTGAGTATTGAGGATTGAGGATTCAGGGTTGAAGATTGAGGATTGAAGATTGAGGATTGAGGATTGAGGATTGAGGATTGAGGATTGAAGATTGAATATTGATGATTGAATATTGAGAACTGAGGATTGAGGGTTGTGGATTGAGGACGAGGACTGAGGGTTGAATATTGACGTTTGAGGTCTGAGGATTAAGGATTGAGGATTGAGAATTGAGTATTGAGGATTGAGGATTGAAGATTGAGGATTGGGTATTTAGGATTGAAGAATGAGGACTGAGGATTGAGGTTTTAGGATTGAGGATTGAAGATTGAGTATTGATGATTGAATATTGAGGATTGAGGATTGAGGTTTGAGGATTGAGGATGAAGTCTGAGGGTTGAGGATTGAGGTTTGAGGAACGAGGATTGAGGATTGAGGATTGAGGACTAAGGATTGACGATTGAGTATTGAAGATTGAGGAATGATCGCTGAGGATTGACGACTGAGAATTGAGGATTGAGGATTGATGATCGAAGATTCAGTATTGAGGATTGAATATTGCGGATTGAGGATTGAGGATTGAGGATTGAGGATTGAGGATTGAGGATTGAAGATTGAGTATTGAGTATTGAAGGTTGAGGATTGTGGATTGAGGATTAAGGATTGAGGATTGAATATTGTAGATTGAGTATTGATGCCTGAGGATTGAGGATTGAGGATTGAGGATTGAGGATTGAGGATGGAAGATTGAGTACTGAGGATTGAAGATTGAGGGTTGAAGATTGAGTATTGATGATTGAATATTGAGGATTGAGGATTGAGGATTGAGGATTGAGGATTGAGGATTGAGGATTGAGGATTGAAGATTGAGTATTGCTGATTGAATATTGAGGACTGGGGATTGAGGTTTGAGGATTGAGGACGAGGACTGACGGTAGAGGATTTAGGTTTGAGGATTGAGGATTGAGGACTGAGGATTGAGGATGCGTGCTAAGCGTCGGGGATTGAGATTCGACGACTGAGGACTGAGGATTGAGGATTGAGAATTGAGGATTGATGTTTGAGGATTGAAGATTGAGGATTGTGTATTGAGGATTGAGGAATGAGGATTGAGGATTGAGGATTGAGGATTGAGGATTGAGTATTGAGGATTGAGGATTGAGGATTGAGGATTGAGGATTGAGGATTGAGGATTGAAGATTGAGTATTGATGATTGAATATTGAGGATTGAGGATTGAGGTTTGAGGATTGAGGATTGAGGATTGAGGGTTGAGGATTGAGTATTGAAGATTGAGTATTGATGCCTGAGGATTGAGGATCGAGGATTGAGGATTGAGGATTGGAGATTGATTATTGAGGATTGAAGATTGAGGATTGAGGATTGAGGATTGAGAATTGAGAATTGAGTATGAGGACTGAGGGTTGAGGATTGAGGTTTGAGGAATGAGGATTGAGGGTTGGGGAATGAGGATTGAGGATTGAGGATTGAGGATTGAGCATTGAAGATTGAGTATTGATGCCTGAGGATTGAGGATTGAGGATTGAGGATTGAGGATTGAAGATTGAGTGTTGAGGGTTGAAGATTGAGGACTGAGGATTGAGGATTGAGGATTGAGGATTGAAGATTGAGTATTGAGGATTGAAGATTGAGGATTGAGTATTGATGATTGAGGATTCAGGGTTGAAGATTGAGGATTGAGGATTGAGGATTGACGATCTAGGATTGGAGATTGATTATTGAGTATAGAAGCTTGAGGATTGAATATTGCGGATTGAGGATTGAGGATTGAGGATTGAGGATTGAGGATTGAAGATTGAGTATTGAGTATTGAAGGCTGAGGATTGTGGATTGAGGATTAAGGATTGAGGATTGAATATTGTAGATTGAGTATTGATGCCTGAGGATTGAGGATTGAGGATTGAGGATTGAGGATTGAGGATTGAAGATTGAGTATTGAGGATTGAAGATTGAGGTTTGAAGATTGAGTATTGATGATTGAATATTGAGGATTGAGGATTGAGGATTGAGGATTGAGGATTGAGGATTGAGGATCTAGGATTGGAGATTGATTATTGAGTATAGAAGGTTGAGGATTGTGGATTGAGTATTGAGGATTGAGGATTGAGGATTGAGGATTGAGGATTGAGAATTGAGGATTGAGGATTGAGGATTGAAGATTGAGTATTGATGATTGAATATTGAGGAATGAGGATTGAGGATTGAGGATTGAAGATTGAGGATTGAGGATTGAGGATTGAGGATTGAGGATTGAAGATTGAGTATTGAGTATTGAAGGTTGAGGATTGTGGATTGAGGATTAAGGATTGAGGATTGAATATTGTAGATTGAGTATTGATACCTGAGGATTGAGGATTGAGGATTGAGGATTGAGGATTGAGGATTGAGGATTGAATATTGACTATTGAGGATTGAAGATTGAGGGTTGAAGATTGCGTATTGATGATTGAATATTGAGGATTGAGGATTGAGGATTGAGGATTGAGGATTGAGAATTGAAGATTGAGTATTGATGATTGAATATTGAGGATTGAAGAATGAGGATTGAGGATTGACGATTGAGGATTGAGGATAGAGGATCTAGGATTGGAAATTGATTATTGAGTATTGAAGGCTGAGGATTGTGGATTGAGGATTGAGGATTGAGGATTGAGGATTGAGGATTGAGGATTGAGGATTGAGGATTGAGGATTGAGGATTGAGGATCGAAGATTGAGTATTGATGATTGAATATTGAGGATTGAGGATTGAGGTTTGAGGATTGAGGATTGAGGATTGAGGATTGAGGATTGAGTATTGAAGATTGAGTATTGATGCCTGAGGATTGAGGATCGAGGATTGAGGATTGAGGATTGGAGATTGACTATTGAGGATTGAAGATTGAGGATTGAGGATTGAGGATTGAGAATTGAGAATTGAGTATGAGGACTGAGGGTTGAGGATTGAGGTTTGAGGAATGAGGACTGAGGGTTGGGGAATGAGGATTGAGGATTGAGGATTGAGAATTGAGGATTGAAGATCGAGGATTGTGGATTGAGGATTGAGGATGGAGGATGAGGGCTGAGGGTTGAGGATTGAGGATTGAGAAATGAGGATTGAGGATTGAGGATTGAAATTGAGGATTGGGTATTGAGGATTGAAGAATGAGGATTGAGGAATTAGGATTGAGGATTGAGGATTGAGGATTGAAGATTGAGGATTGGGTATTGAGGGTTGAAGAATGAGGATTGAGGATTGAGGATTGAGGATTGAGGATTGAAGATTGAGTGTTGAGGATTGAAGATTGAGGATTGAGGATTGAGGATTGAGGATTGAGGATTGAAGATTGAGTATTGAGGATTGAAGATTGAGGATTGAGTATTGAGGATTGTGGATTCAGGGTTGAAGATTGAGGATTGAGGATTGAGGATTGAGGATTGAGGATTGCGGATTGAAGATTGAGGATTGGGTATTTAGGATTGAAGAATGAGGATTGAGGATTGAGGTTTGAGGATTGAGGATTGAAGATTGAGTATTGATGATTGAATATTGAGGGTTGAGGATTGAGGTTTGAGGATTGAGGATGAAGACTGAGGGTTGAGGATTGAGGTTTGAGGAACGAGGATTGAGGATTGAGGATTGAGGACTAAGGATTGACGATTGAGTATTGAAGATTGAGGATTTATGACTGAGGATTGACGACTGAGAATTGAGGATTGAGGATTGATGATTGAAGATTGAGTATTGAGGATTGAATATTGAGGATTGAGGATTGAGGATTGAGGATTGAGGATTGAGGATTGAGGATTGAAGATTGAGTATTGAGTATAGAAGGTTGAGGATTGTGGATTGAGGATTAAGGATTGTGGATTGAATATTGTAGATTGAGTATTGATGCCTGAGGATTGAGGATTGAGGATTGAGGATTGATGCCTGGGGATTGAGTATCGAGGATTGAGGATTGAGGATTGGAGATTCATTATTGAGGATTGAAGATTGAGGATTGAGGATTGAGGATTGAGAATTGAGAACTGAGTATGAGGACTGAAGGTTGAGGATTGAGGTTTGAGGACTGAGGATTGAGTGTTGGGTAATGATGATTGAGGATTGAGGATTGAGCATTGAAGATTGAGTATTGATGCCTGAGGATTGAGGATTGAGGATTGATGATTGAGGATCGAGGATTGAAGATTGAAGATTGAGAATTGAGGATTGAGGATTGAGGATTGAGGATTGGGTATTGAGGATTGAGGAATGAGGATTGAGGATTGAGGTTTGAGGATTGAGGATTGCAGATTGAGTGTTGAGGATAGAAGGTTGAGGATTGAGGATTGAGGATTGAGGAATGACGATTGAAGGCTGAGTATTGAGGATTGAAGATTGAGGATAGAGTATTGTGTACTGAGGATGGAGGATGATGGCTGAGGGCTGAGGATTGAGGATTGAGAAATGAGGATTGCGGTTTGAGGATTGAAATTGAGGATTGGGTATTGACGATTGAAGAATGAGGGTTGAGGAATTAGGATTGAGGATTGAGGATTGAGGATTGAAGATTGAGGGTTGGGTATTGAGGATAGAAGAATGAGGATTGAGGATTGAGGATAGAGGATTGAGGATTGAAGATTGAGTGTTGAGGATTGAAGATTGAGGATTGAGGATTGAGGATTGAGGATTGAAGATTGAGTATTGAGGATTGAAGATTGAGGATTCAGTATTGAGGATTGAGGATTCAGGGTTGAAGATTGAGGATTGAGGATTGAGGATTGAGGATTGAGGATTGAGGATTGAAGATTGAATATTGATGATTGAATATTGATGATTGAATATTGAGGACTGAGGATTGAGGGTTGTGGATTGAGGAAGAGGATTGAATATTTATGTTTGAGGTCTGAGGATTGAGAATTGAGGATTGAGGATTGAGGATTGAAGATTGAGGATTGGGTATTTAGGATTGAAGAATGAGGATTGAGGATTGAGGTTTGAGGATTGAGGATTGAAGATTGAGTATTGATGATTGAATATTGAGGATTGAGGATTGAGGTTTGAGGATTGAGGATGAAGACTGAGGGTTGAGGATTGAGGTTTGAGGAACGAGGATTGAGGTTGAGGATTGAGGACTAAGGATTGACGATTGAGTATTGAAGATTGAGGATTGATGACTGAGGATTGACGACTGAGAATTGAGGATTGAGGATTGCTGTTTGAAGACTGAGTATTGAGGATTGAATATTGCGGATTGAGGATTGAGGATTGAGGATTGAGGATTGAGGATTGAGGATTGAGGATTGAGGATTGAGGATTAAGGATTGAGGATTGAGGATTGAGGATTGAGAATTGAGGATTGAGGATTGAGGATTGAAGATTGAGTATTGATGATTGAATATTGAGGATTGAGGATTGAGGATTGAGGATTGAAGATTGAGTATTGAGGATTGAAGATTGAGGATTGAGTATTGAGGATTGAGGATTCAGGGTTGAAGATTGAGGATTGAGGATTGAGGATTGAGGATTGAGGATTGAGGATTGGGTGTTTAGTATTGAAGAATGAGGATTGAGGATTGAGGTTTGAGGATTGAGGATTGAAGATTGAGTATTGATGATTGAATATTGAGGGTTGAGGATTGAGGTTTGAGGATTGAGGATGATGACTGAGGGTTGAGGATTGAGGTTTGAGGAACGAGGATCGAGGATTGAGGATTGAGGACTAAGGATTGACGATTGAGTATTGAAGATTGAGGATTGATGACTGAGGATTGACGACTGAGAATTGAGGATTGAGGATTGATGATTGAAGATTGAGTATTGAGGATTGAATACTGAGGATTGAGGATTGAGGATTGAGGATTGAGGATTGAGGATTGAGGATTGAAGATTGAGTATTGAGTATTGAAGGTTGAGGATTGTGGATTGAGGATTAAGGATTGAGGATTGAATATTGTAGATTGAGTATTGATACCTGAGGATTGAGGATTGAGGATTCAGGATTGAGGATTGAGGATTGAGGATTGAAGATTGACTATTGAGGATTGAAGATTGAGGGTTGAAGATTGCGTATTGATGATTGAATATTGAGGATTGAGGGTTGTGGATTGAGGACGAGGACTGAGGGTTGAATATTGACGTTTGAGGTCTGAGGATTAAGGATTGAGGATTGAGAATTGAGTATTGAGGATTGAGGATTGAAGATTGAGGATTGGGTATTTAGGATTGAAGAATGAGGATTGAGGATTGAGGTTTTAGGATTGAGGATTGAAGATTGAGTATTGATGATTGAATATTGAGGATTGAGGATTGAGGTTTGAGGATTGAGGATGAAGTCTGAGGGTTGAGGATTGAGGTTTGATGAACGAGGATTGAGGATTGAGGATTGAGGACTAAGGATTGACGATTGAGTATTGAAGATTGAGGAATGATGGCTGAGGATTGACGACTGAGAATTGAGGATTGAGGATTGATGATTGAAGGTTGAGTATTGAGGATTGAATATTGAGGATTGAGGATTGAGGATTGAGGATTGAGGATTGAGGATTGAGGATTGAAGATTGAGTATTGAGTATTGAAGGTTGAGGATTGTGGATTGAGGATTAAGGATTGAGGATTGAATATTGTAGATTGAGTATTGATACCTGAGGATTGAGGATTGAGGATTCAGGATTGAGGATTGAGGATTGAGGATTGAAGATTGACTATTGAGGATTGAAGATTGAGGGTTGAAGATTGCGTATTGATGATTGAATATTGAGGATTGAGGATTGAGGATTGAGGATTGAGGATTGAGGATTGAGGATTGAAGATTGAGTATTGATGATTGAATATTGAGGATTGAAGAATGAGGATTGAGGATTGAGGATTGAGGATTGAGGATTGAGGATCTAGGGTTGGAAATTGATTATTGAGTATTGAAGGCTGAGGATTGTGGATTGAGGATTGAGGATTGAGGATTGAGGATCGAGGATTGAGGATTGAGGATTGAGGATTGAGGATTGAGGATTGAGGATTGAGGATTGAGGATCGAAGATTGAGTATTGATGATTGAATATTGAGGATTGAGGATTGAGGTTTGAGGATTGAGGATTGGGGATTGAGGATTGAGGATTGAAGATTGAGTATTGATGATTGAATATTGAGGATTGAAGAATGAGGATTGAGGATTGAGGATTGAGGATTGAGGATTGAGGATCTAGGATTGGAAATTGATTATTGAGTATTGAAGGCTGAGGATTGTGCATTGAGGATTGAGGATTGAGGATTGAGGATTGAGGATTGAGGATTGAGGATTGAGGATTGAGGATTGAGGATGGAGGATCGAAGATTGAGTATTGATGATTGAATATTGAGGATTGAGGATTGAGGTTTGAGGATTGAGGATTGAGGATTGAGGATTGAGGATTGAGTATTGAAGATTGAGTATTGATGCCTGAGGATTGAGGATTGAGGATTGAGGATTGAGGATTGGAGATTGACTATTGAGGATTGAAGATTGAGGATTGAGGATTGAGGATTGAGAATTGAGAATTGAGTATGAGGACTGAGGGTTGAGGATTGAGGTTTGAGGAATGAGGACTGAGGGTTGGGGAATGAGGATTGAGGATTGAGGATTGAGGATTGAGCATTGAAGGTTGAGTATTGATGCCTGAGGATCGAGGATTGAGGATTGATGATTGAGGATCGATGATTGAAGATTGAGAATTGAGGATTGAAGATTGAGGTTTGAAGATTGAGTATTGATGATTGAATATTGAGGATTGAGGATTGAGGATTGAGGATTGAGGATTGAGGATCTAGGATTGGAGATTGATTATTGAGTATAGAAGCTTGAGGATTGTGGATTGAGGATTGAGGATTGAGGATTGAGGATTGAGGATTCAGAATTGAGAATTGAGGATTGAGGATTGAGGATTGAAGATTGAGGATTGGGTATTTAGGATTGAAGAATGAGGACTGAGGATTGAGGTTTTAGGATTGAGGATTGAAGATTGAGTATTGATGATTGAATATTGAGGATTGAGGATTGAGGTTTGAGGATTGAGGATGAAGTCTGAGGGTTGAGGATTGAGGTTTGAGGAACGAGGATTGAGGATTGAGGATTGAGGACTAAGGATTGACGATTGAGTATTGAAGATTGAGGAATGATCGCTGAGGATTGACGACTGAGAATTGAGGATTGAGGATTGATGATCGAAGATTCAGTATTGAGGATTGAATATTGCGGATTGAGGATTGAGGATCGAGGATTGAGGATTGAGGATTGAGGATTGAAGATTGAGTATTGAGTATTGAAGGTTGAGGATTGTGGATTGAGGATTAAGGATTGAGGATTGAATATTGTAGATTGAGTATTGATGCCTGAGGATTGAGGATTGAGGATTGAGGATTGAGGATGGAAGATTGAGTACTGAGGATTGAAGATTGAGGGTTGAACATTGAGTATTGATGATTGAATATTGAGGATTGAGGATTGAGGATTGAGGATTGAGGATTGAGGATTGAGGATTGAGGATTGAAGATTGAGTGTTGCTGATTGAATATTGAGGACTGGGGATTGAGGTTTGAGGATTGAGGACGAGGACTGACGGTAGAGGATTTAGGTTTGAGGATTGAGGATTGAGGACTGAGGATTGAGGATGCGTGCTAAGCGTCGGGGATTGAGATTCGACGACTGAGGACAGAGGATTGAGGATTGAGAATTGAGGATTGATGTTTGAGGATTGAAGATTGAGGATTGTGTATTGAGGATTGAGGAATGAGGATTGAGGATTGAGGATTGAGGATTGAGGATTGAGTATTGAGGATTGAGGATTGAGGATTGAGGATTGAGGATTGAGGATTGAGGATTGAAGATTGAGTATTGATGATTGAATATTGAGGATTGAGGATTGAGGTTTGAGGATTGAGGATTGAGGATTGAGGGTTGAGGATTGAGTATTGAAGATTGAGTATTGATGCCTGAGGATTGAGGATCGAGGATTGAGGATTGAGGATTGGAGATTGATTATTGAGGATTGAAGATTGAGGATTGAGGATTGAGGATTGAGAATTGAGAATTGAGTATGAGGACTGAGGGTTGAGGATTGAGGTTTGAGGAATGAGGATTGAGGGTTGGGGAATGAGGATTGAGGATTGAGGATTGAGGATTGAGCATTGAAGATTGAGTATTGATGCCTGAGGATTGAGGATTGAGGATTGAGGATTGAGGATTGAAGATTGAGTGTTGAGGGTTGAAGATTGAGGACTGAGGATTGAGGATTGAGGATTGAGGATTGAAGATTGAGTATTGAGGATTGAAGATTGAGGATTGAGTATTGATGATTGAGGATTCAGGGTTGAAGATTGAGGATTGAGGATTGAGGATTGACGATCTAGGATTGGAGATTGATTATTGAGTATAGAAGCTTGAGGATTGTGGATTGAGGATTGAGGATTGAGGATTGAGGATTGAGGATTGAGGATTCAGGATTGAGAATTGAGGATTGGAGATTGAGGATTGAGTATTGAGGATTGAGGATTCAGGGTTGAAGATTGAGGATTGAGGATTGAGGATTGAGGATTGAGGATTGAGGATTGAGGATTGGGTATTGAGGATTGAGGAATGAGGATTGAGGATTGAGGTTTGAGGATTGAGGATTGCAGATTGAGTATTGAGGATTGAAGATTGAGGATTGAGGATTGAGGATTGAGGAATGAGGATTGAATATTGAGTATTGAGGATTGAAGA
Source organism: Calliopsis andreniformis (assembly GCF_051401765.1). Taxonomy (NCBI): domain Eukaryota; kingdom Metazoa; phylum Arthropoda; class Insecta; order Hymenoptera; family Andrenidae; genus Calliopsis; species Calliopsis andreniformis. The sequence goes on along the minus strand of NW_027480749.1, from coordinate 193,031 downwards.
TTGAGGATAGAGGATTGAGTACTGAGGATGGAGGATGAGGGCTGAGGGTTGAGGATTGAGGATTGAGAAATGAGGATTGAGGATTGAGGATTGAAATTGAGGATTGGGTATTGAGGATTGAAGGATGAGGATTGAGGAATTAGGATTGAGGATTGAGGATTGAGGATTGAAGATTGAGGATTGGGTATTGAGGATTGAAGAATGAGGATTGAGGATTGAGGATTGAGGATTGAGTATTGAAGATTGAGTGCTGAGGATTGAAGATTGAGGATTGAGGATTGAGGATTGAGGATTGAGGATTGAAGATTGAGTATTGAGGATTGAAGATTGAGGATTGAGTATTGAGGATTGAGGATTCAGTGTTGAAGATTGAGGATTGAGGATTGAGGATTGAGGATTGAGGATTGAGAATTGAAGATTGAATATTGATGATTGAATATTGAGGACTGCGGATTGAGGGTTGTGGTTTGTGGGCGAGGACTCAGGGCTGAATATTGATGTTTGAGGTCCGGGGATTAAGGATTGAGGATTGAGAATTGAGGATTGAGGATTGAGGATTGAAGATTGAGGATTGAGTATTGAGGATTGAGGATTCAGGGTTGAAGATTGAGGATTGAGGATTGAGGATTGGGGATCTAGGATTGGAGATTGGTTATTGAGTATAGAAGCTTGAGGATTGTGAATTGAGGATTGAGGATTGAGGATTGAGGATTGAGGATTGAGGATTGAGGATTGAGAATTGAGGATTGGAGATTCAGGATTGAGTATTGTGGATTGAGGATTCAGGGTTGAAGATTGAGAATTGAGGATTGAGGATTGAGGATTGAGGATTGAGTATTGATGGTTGAGGTCTGAGGATTGAGGATTGAGGATTGAGAATTGAGGACTGAGGATTGAGGATTGAAGATTGAGGATTGGGTGTTGAGGATTGAAGAATGTGGATTGAGGATTGATTATTGAGGATTGAGGATTGAAGATTGACTATTGAGGATTGAGGATTGAGGATTGAAGATTGAGGTTTGGGTATTGAGGATTAAACATTGAGGACTGTGGATTGATTATTGAGGATCGAGAATTGAGGACTGAGGATTGAGGATTGAAGATTGAGGATTGGGTGTTGAGGATTGAGGGTTGTGGATTGAGGACGAGAACTGAGGGTTGAGTATTGATGTTTGAGTTCTGAGGTCTGAGGACTGAGAATTGAGGGTCCAGAATTGAGGATTGAGGATTGAGGATTGAAGATTGAGGATTGGGTATTGAGGATTGAAGAATGAGGATCCGGTATTGAGGATTGAAGAATGAGAATTGAGGAGTGAGGACTGAGGATTGAGGATTGCAGTTTGAGTATTGAGGATTGAAGATTGAGGATTGAGGATTGAGGATTGAGGATTGAGGATTGAGGATTGAGGATTGAAGATTGAGTATTGAGGATTGAAGATTAAGGATTGAGGATTGAGGATTGAGGATTGAGGATTGAAGATTGAGGATTGAGGATTGAGGATTGAGGATTGAAGATTGACTATTGAGGATTGAAGATTGAGGGTTGAAGATTGCGTATTGATGATTGAATATTGAGGATTGAGGGTTGTGGATTGAGGACGAGGACTGAGGGTTGAATATTGACGTTTGAGGTCTGAGGATTAAGGATTGAGGATTGAGAATTGAGTATTGAGGATTGAGGATTGAAGATTGAGGATTGGGTATTTAGGATTGAAGAATGAGGATTGAGGATTGAGGTTTTAGGATTGAGGATTGAAGATTGAGTATTGATGATTGAATATTGAGGATTGAGGATTGAGGTTTGAGGATTGAGGATGAAGTCTGAGGGTTGAGGATTGAGGTTTGATGAACGAGGATTGAGGATTGAGGATTGAGGACTAAGGATTGACGATTGAGTATTGAAGATTGATTAATGATGGCTGAGGATTGACGACTGAGAATTGAGGATTGAGGATTGATGATTGAAGGTTGAGTATTGAGGATTGAATATTGAGGATTGAGGATTGAGGATTGAGGATTGAGGATTGAGGATTGAGGATTGAAGATTGAGTATTGAGTATTGAAGGTTGAGGATTGTGGATTGAGGATTAAGGATTGAGGATTGAATATTGTAGATTGAGTATTGATACCTGAGGATTGAGGATTGAGGATTCAGGATTGAGGATTGAGGATTGAGGATTGAAGATTGACTATTGAGGATTGAAGATTGAGGGTTGAAGATTGCGTATTGATGATTGAATATTGAGGATTGAGGATTGAGGATTGAGGATTGAGGATTGAGGATTGAGGATTGAAGATTGAGTATTGATGATTGAATATTGAGGATTGAAGAATGAGGATTGAGGATTGAGGATTGAGGATTGAGGATTGAGGATCTAGGGTTGGAAATTGATTATTGAGTATTGAAGGCTGAGGATTGTGGATTGAGGATTGAGGATTGAGGATTGAGGATCGAGGATTGAGGATTGAGGATTGAGGATTGAGGATTGAGGATTGAGGATTGAGGATTGAGGATCGAAGATTGAGTATTGATGATTGAATATTGAGGATTGAGGATTGAGGTTTGAGGATTGAGGATTGGGGATTGAGGATTGAGGATTGAAGATTGAGTATTGATGATTGAATATTGAGGATTGAAGAATGAGGATTGAGGATTGAGGATTGAGGATTGAGGATTGAGGATCTAGGATTGGAAATTGATTATTGAGTATTGAAGGCTGAGGATTGTGCATTGAGGATTGAGGATTGAGGATTGAGGATTGAGGATTGAGGATTGAGGATTGAGGATTGAGGATTGAGGATGGAGGATCGAAGATTGAGTATTGATGATTGAATATTGAGGATTGAGGATTGAGGTTTGAGGATTGAGGATTGAGGATTGAGGATTGAGGATTGAGTATTGAAGATTGAGTATTGATGCCTGAGGATTGAGGATTGAGGATTGAGGATTGAGGATTGGAGATTGACTATTGAGGATTGAAGATTGAGGATTGAGGATTGAGGATTGAGAATTGAGAATTGAGTATGAGGACTGAGGGTTGAGGATTGAGGTTTGAGGAATGAGGACTGAGGGTTGGGGAATGAGGATTGAGGATTGAGGATTGAGGATTGAGCATTGAAGGTTGAGTATTGATGCCTGAGGATCGAGGATTGAGGATTGATGATTGAGGATCGATGATTGAAGATTGAGAATTGAGGATTGAAGATTGAGGTTTGAAGATTGAGTATTGATGATTGAATATTGAGGATTGAGGATTGAGGATTGAGGATTGAGGATTGAGGATTGAGGATCTAGGATTGGAGATTGATTATTGAGTATAGAAGCTTGAGGATTGTGGATTGAGGATTGAGGATTGAGGATTGAGGATTGAGGATTCAGAATTGAGAATTGAGGATTGAGGATTGAGGATTGAAGATTGAGGATTGGGTATTTAGGATTGAAGAATGAGGACTGAGGATTGAGGTTTTAGGATTGAGGATTGAAGATTGAGTATTGATGATTGAATATTGAGGATTGAGGATTGAGGTTTGAGGATTGAGGATGAAGTCTGAGGGTTGAGGATTGAGGTTTGAGGAACGAGGATTGAGGATTGAGGATTGAGGACTAAGGATTGACGATTGAGTATTGAAGATTGAGGAATGATCGCTGAGGATTGACGACTGAGAATTGAGGATTGAGGATTGATGATCGAAGATTCAGTATTGAGGATTGAATATTGCGGATTGAGGATTGAGGATTGAGGATTGAGGATTGAGGATTGAGGATTGAAGATTGAGTATTGAGTATTGAAGGTTGAGGATTGTGGATTGAGGATTAAGGATTGAGGATTGAATATTGTAGATTGAGTATTGATGCCTGAGGATTGAGGATTGAGGATTGAGGATTGAGGATGGAAGATTGAGTACTGAGGATTGAAGATTGAGGGTTGAACATTGAGTATTGATGATTGAATATTGAGGATTGAGGATTGAGGATTGAGGATTGAGGATTGAGGATTGAGGATTGAGGATTGAAGATTGAGTATTGCTGATTGAATATTGAGGACTGGGGATTGAGGTTTGAGGATTGAGGACGAGGACTGACGGTAGAGGATTTAGGTTTGAGGATTGAGGATTGAGGACTGAGGATTGAGGATGCGTGCTAATCGTCGGGGATTGAGATTCGACGACTGAGGACTGAGGATTGAGGATTGAGAATTGAGGATTGATGTTTGAGGATTGAAGATTGAGGATTGTGTATTGAGGATTGAGGAATGAGGATTGAGGATTGAGGATTGAGGATTGAGGATTGAGTATTGAGGATTGAGGATTGAGGATTGAGGATTGAGGATTGAGGATTGAGGATTGAAGATTGAGTATTGATGATTGAATATTGAGGATTGAGGATTGAGGTTTGAGGATTGAGGATTGAGGATTGAGGGTTGAGGATTGAGTATTGAAGATTGAGTATTGATGCCTGAGGATTGAGGATCGAGGATTGAGGATTGAGGATTGGAGATTGATTATTGAGGATTGAAGATTGAGGATTGAGGATTGAGGATTGAGAATTGAGAATTGAGTATGAGGACTGAGGGTTGAGGATTGAGGTTTGAGGAATGAGGATTGAGGGTTGGGGAATGAGGATTGAGGATTGAGGATTGAGGATTGAGCATTGAAGATTGAGTATTGATGCCTGAGGATTGAGGATTGAGGATTGAGGATTGAGGATTGAAGATTGAGTGTTGAGGGTTGAAGATTGAGGACTGAGGATTGAGGATTGAGGATTGAGGATTGAAGATTGAGTATTGAGGATTGAAGATTGAGGATTGAGTATTGATGATTGAGGATTCAGGGTTGAAGATTGAGGATTGAGGATTGAGGATTGACGATCTAGGATTGGAGATTGATTATTGAGTATAGAAGCTTGAGGATTGTGGATTGAGGATTGAGGATTGAGGATTGAGGATTGAGGATTGAGGATTCAGGATTGAGAATTGAGGATTGGAGATTGAGGATTGAGTATTGAGGATTGAGGATTCAGGGTTGAAGATTGAGGATTGAGGATTGAGGATTGAGGATTGAGGATTGAGGATTGAGGATTGGGTATTGAGGATTGAGGAATGAGGATTGAGGATTGAGGTTTGAGGATTGAGGATTGCAGATTGAGTATTGAGGATTGAAGATTGAGGATTGAGGATTGAGGATTGAGGAATGAGGATTGAATATTGAGTATTGAGGATTGAAGATTGAGGATAGAGGATTGAGTACTGAGGATGGAGGATGAGGGCTGAGGGTTGAGGATTGAGGATTGAGAAATGAGGATTGAGGATTGAGGATTGAAGTTGAGGATTGGGTATTGAGGATTGAAGGATGAGGATTGAGGAATTAGGATTGAGGATTGAGGATTGAGGATTGAAGATTGAGGATTGGGTATTGAGGATTGAAGAATGAGGATTGAGGATTGAGGATTGAGGATTGAGTATTGAAGATTGAGTGCTGAGGATTGAAGATTGAGGATTGAGGATTGAGGATTGAGGATTGAGGATTGAAGATTGAGTATTGAGGATTGAAGATTGAGGATTGAGTATTGAGGATTGAGGATTCAGTGTTGAAGATTGAGGATTGAGGATTGAGGATTGAGGATTGAGGATTGAGAATTGAAGATTGAATATTGATGATTGAATATTGAGGACTGCGGATTGAGGGTTGTGGTTTGTGGGCGAGGACTCAGGGCTGAATATTGATGTTTGAGGTCCGGGGATTAAGGATTGAGGATTGAGAATTGAGGATTGAGGATTGAGGATTGAAGATTGAGGATTGAGTATTGAGGATTGAGGATTCAGGGTTGAAGATTGAGGATTGAGGATTGAGGATTGGGGATCTAGGATTGGAGATTGGTTATTGAGTATAGAAGCTTGAGGATTGTGAATTGAGGATTGAGGATTGAGGATTGAGGATTGAGGATTGAGGATTGAGGATTGAGAATTGAGGATTGGAGATTCAGGATTGAGTATTGTGGATTGAGGATTCAGGGTTGAAGATTGAGAATTGAGGATTGAGGATTGAGGATTGAGGATTGAGTATTGATGGTTGAGGTCTGAGGATTGAGGATTGAGGATTGAGAATTGAGGACTGAGGATTGAGGATTGAAGATTGAGGATTGGGTGTTGAGGATTGAAGAATGTGGATTGAGGATTGATTATTGAGGATTGAGGATTGAAGATTGACTATTGAGGATTGAGGATTGAGGATTGAAGATTGAGGTTTGGGTATTGAGGATTAAACATTGAGGACTGTGGATTGATTATTGAGGATCGAGAATTGAGGACTGAGGATTGAGGATTGAAGATTGAGGATTGGGTGTTGAGGATTGAGGGTTGTGGATTGAGGACGAGGACTGAGGGTTGAGTATTGATGTTTGAGTTCTGAGGTCTGAGGACTGAGAATTGAGGGTCCAGAATTGAGGATTGAGGATTGAGGATTGAAGATTGAGGATTGGGTATTGAGGATTGAAGAATGAGGATACGGTATTGAGGATTGAAGAATGAGAATTGAGGAGTGAGGACTGAGGATTGAGGATTGCAGTTTGAGTATTGAGGATTGAAGATTGAGGATTGAGGATTGAGGATTGAGGATTGAGGATTGAGGATTGAGGATTGAAGATTGAGTATTGAGGATTGAAGATTAAGGATTGAGGATTGAGGATTGAGGATTGAGGATTGAAGATTGAGGATTGGGGTTTGAGGACTGAGGATTGACGATTGAGTATTGAGCATTGAGGATTGAGAATTGAGGATTGAGGATTGAAGATTGAGTATTGAGGATTGAAGATTGAGGATTGAGGATTGTGGATTGAAGATTGAGGACTGAGTGTTGAGGGTTGCGTGATGAGAATTGATGTTTGTGGATTGAGATTTGAAGATTGAAGAATGGGGATTGCGTATTGAAAACTGTGAATTGAGGATATTCTATTGAGTATTGGGGATTGACAATTGATTGTTGAGGACTTATGGGTGAAGATTGAGGATTCAGGTTTGAGGATTCAGTATTGAGGTTGGAGGACTGAGGATTGAGGATTGAGGATTGAGGATTGAGGATTGAGGTTTGAAGATAGAGTATTGATGATTGAAGATTGAGGATTAAGGATTGGGGGTTGAGGTTTGAGGACGAGGACTGACGGTTGAGGATTGAGGATTGAGGATTTAGGATTGAGGATGAGGGCTATGGGTTGAGGATTGAGGTTTGAGGACTGAGGACTGAGGATTGAGGATTGAGAATTGAGGATCGAGGATTGAGGATTGAAGATTCAGGATTGGGTATTGAGGATTGAAGAATGAGGATTGAGGATTGAGGATTGAGGATTGAGTATTGAGGATTGAGGATTGAGTATTGAGGAATGAGGATGGAAGACTGAGGATTGGGTAATGAGGATTGAACGTTGAGGATTGAGGGTTGAGTATTGAGGATTGAAGATTGAGGATTGAGGATTGAGGATTGAGGATTGAGGATTGAGGATTGAGGATTGAGGATTGATTATTGAAGATTGAGTATTGAGGATTGAAGATTGAGGATTGAGGATTGAGGACTGAGTATTGAGGATGAGGGCTGAGGGTTGAGGATTGAGGTTTGAGGTTTGAGGACTGAGGACTGAGGATTGAGGATTGAGAATTGATGATTGAGGATTGAGTATTGTAGATTGAGGATCGGGTATTGAGGATTGAAGAATGTGGATTGAGGATTGAGGATTAAGGATTGAGGATTGAAGATTGAGGATTGAGTATTGAGGATTGAGGATTGAATATTGAGTATTCAGGATTGAAGATTGAGGATTGAGGATTGAGGGTTGAGGATTGAGGACGAGGACTGACGGTTGAGGATTGAGGTTTGAGGATTGAGGACTGAGGATTGAGGACCGAGGATTGAGGATTGAGGATTGAGCATTGTGGATTGAAGATTGAGGACTCGGGATTGAGGATTGTGGATACAGGATTAAGGATTGAAGATTGGGAATTGAGGATCTAGGATGGGAGATTGATTATTGAGGATTGAAGATTGAGGATTAAGGATTGAGGATTGAGAATTGAGAATTGAGTGTGAGGACTGAGGGTTGAGGATTTAGGTTTGAGGAGCTAGGATTGAGGATTGAGGATCGAGGACTCAGGATTGACGATTCAGTATTGAAGATTGAGGATTGATCACTGAGGATTGAGGATTGAGGATTGAGGTTTGAGTACTGAGGATTGAGGATTGAAGATTGAGTATTGAGGATTGGGGATTGAGGATTGAGGATTGAAGAATGAGGATTGAGAATTGAGGATGAGGGCTGAGGGTTGAGTATTGATGTTTGAGGTCTGAGGATTGAGGATTGAGGATTGAGGATTGAGGATTGAGGATCTAGGATTGGAGATTGATTATTGAGTATAGAAGCTTGAGGGTTGTGGATTGAGGATTGAGGATTGAGGATTGAGGATTGAGGATTCAGAATTGAGAATTGAGGATTGAGGATTGAGGATTGAAGATTGAGTATTGATGATTGAATATTGAGGATTGAGGATTGAGAATTGAGGATTGAAGATTGAGTATTGAGGATTGAAGATTGAGGATTGAGTATTGAGGATTGAGGATTCAGGGTTGAAGATTGAGGATTGAGGATTGAGGATTGAGGATTGAGGATTGAGGATTGAGGATTGAAGATTGAATATTGATGATTGAATATTGAGAACTGAGGATTGAGGGTTGTGGATTGAGGACGAGGACTGAGGGTTGAATATTGACGTTTGAGGTCTGAGGATTAAGGATTGAGGATTGAGAATTGAGTATTGAGGATTGAGGATTGAAGATTGAGGATTGGGTATTTAGGATTGAAGAATGAGGACTGAGGATTGAGGTTTTAGGATTGAGGATTGAAGATTGAGTATTGATGATTGAATATTGAGGATTGAGGATTGAGGTTTGAGGATTGAGGATGAAGTCTGAGGGTTGAGGATTGAGGTTTGAGGAACGAGGATTGAGGATTGAGGATTGAGGACTAAGGATTGACGATTGAGTATTGAAGATTGAGGAATGATCGCTGAGGATTGACGACTGAGAATTGAGGATTGAGGATTGATGATCGAAGATTCAGTATTGAGGATTGAATATTGCGGATTGAGGATTGAGGATTGAGGATTGAGGATTGAGGATTGAGGATTGAAGATTGAGTATTGAGTATTGAAGGTTGAGGATTGTGGATTGAGGATTAAGGATTGAGGATTGAATATTGTAGATTCAGTATTGATGCCTGAGGATTGAGGATTGAGGATTGAGGATTGAGGATTGAGGATGGAAGATTGAGTACTGAGGATTGAAGATTGAGGGTTGAAGATTGAGTATTGATGATTGAATATTGAGGATTGAGGATTGAGGATTGAGGATTGAGGATTGAGGATTGAGGATTGAGGATTGAAGATTGAGTATTGCTGATTGAATATTGAGGACTGGGGATTGAGGTTTGAGGATTGAGGACGAGGACTGACGGTAGAGGATTTAGGTTTGAGGATTGAGGATTGAGGACTGAGGATTGAGGATGCGTGCTAAGCGTCGGGGATTGAGATTCGACGACTGAGGACTGAGGATTGAGGACTGAGAATTGAGGATTGATGTTTGAGGATTGAAGATTGAGGATTGTGTATTGAGGATTGAGGAATGAGGATTGAGGATTGAGGATTGAGGATTGAGGATTGAGTATTGAGGATTGAGGATTGAGGATTGAGGATTGAGGATTGAGGATTGAGGATTGAAGATTGAGTATTGATGATTGAATATTGAGGATTGAGGATTGAGGTTTGAGGATTGAGGATTGAGGATTGAGGGTTGAGGATTGAGTATTGAAGATTGAGTATTGATGCCTGAGGATTGAGGATCGAGGATTGAGGATTGAGGATTGGAGATTGATTATTGAGGATTGAAGATTGAGGATTGAGGATTGAGGATTGAGAATTGAGAATTGAGTATGAGGACTGAGGGTTGAGGATTGAGGTTTGAGGAATGAGGATTGAGGGTTGGGGAATGAGGATTGAGGATTGAGGATTGAGGATTGAGCATTGAAGATTGAGTATTGATGCCTGAGGATTGAGGATTGAGGATTGAGGATTGAGGATTGAAGATTGAGTGTTGAGGGTTGAAGATTGAGGACTGAGGATTGAGGATTGAGGATTGAGGATTGAAGATTGAGTATTGAGGATTGAAGATTGAGGATTGAGTATTGATGATTGAGGATTCAGGGTTGAAGATTGAGGATTGAGGATTGAGGATTGACGATCTAGGATTGGAGATTGATTATTGAGTATAGAAGCTTGAGGATTGTGGATTGAGGATTGAGGATTGAGGATTGAGGATTGAGGATTGAGGATTCAGGATTGAGAATTGAGGATTGGAGATTGAGGATTGAGTATTGAGGATTGAGGATTCAGGGTTGAAGATTGAGGATTGAGGATTGAGGATTGAGGATTGAGGATTGAGGATTGAGGATTGAGGATTGGGTATTGAGGATTGAGGAATGAGGATTGAGGATTGAGGTTTGAGGATTGAGGATTGCAGATTGAGTATTGATACCTGAGGATTGAGGATTGAGGATTGAGGATTGAGGATTGAGGATTGAGGATTGAATATTGACTATTGAGGATTGAAGATTGAGGGTTGAAGATTGCGTATTGATGATTGAATATTGAGGATTGAGGATTGAGGATTGAGGATTGAGGATTGAGAATTGAAGATTGAGTATTGATGATTGAATATTGAGGATTGAAGAATGAGGATTGAGGATTGACGATTGAGGATTGAGGATAGAGGATCTAGGATTGGAAATTGATTATTGAGTATTGAAGGCTGAGGATTGTGGATTGAGGATTGAGGATTGAGGATAGAGGATTGAGGATTGAGGATTGAGGATTGAGGATTGAGGATTGAGGATTGAGGATCGAAGATTGAGTATTGATGATTGAATATTGAGGATTGAGGATTGAGGTTTGAGGATTGAGGATTGAGGATTGAGGATTGAGGATTGAGTATTGAAGATTGAGTATTGATGCCTGAGGATTGAGGATCGAGGATTGAGGATTGAGGATTGGAGATTGACTATTGAGGATTGAAGATTGAGGATTGAGGATTGAGGATTGAGAATTGAGAATTGAGTATGAGGACTGAGGGTTGAGGATTGAGGTTTGAGGAATGAGGACTGAGGGTTGGGGAATGAGGATTGAGGATTGAGGATTGAGGATTGAGCATTGAAGGTTGAGTATTGATGCCTGAGGATTGAGGATTGAGGATTGATGATTGAGGATCGAGGATTGAAGATTGAGAATTGAGGATTGAAGATCGAGGATTGTGGATTGAGGATTGAGGATGGAGGATGAGGGCTGAGGGTTGAGGATTGAGGATTGAGAAATGAGGATTGAGGATTGAGGATTGAAATTGAGGATTGGGTATTGAGGATTGAAGAATGAGGATTGAGGAATTAGGATTGAGGATTGAGGATTGAGGATTGAAGATTGAGGATTGGGTATTGAGGGTTGAAGAATGAGGATTGAGGATTGAGGATTGAGGATTGAGGATTGAAGATTGAGTGTTGAGGATTGAAGATTGAGGATTGAGGATTGAGGATTGAGGATTGAGGATTGAAGATTGAGTATTGAGGATTGAAGATTGAGGATTGAGTATTGAGGATTGTGGATTCAGGGTTGAAGATTGAGGATTGAGGATTGAGGATTGAGGATTGAGGATTGCGGATTGAAGATTGAGGATTGGGTATTTAGGATTGAAGAATGAGGATTGAGGATTGAGGTTTGAGGATTGAGGATTGAAGATTGAGTATTGATGATTGAATATTGAGGGTTGAGGATTGAGGTTTGAGGATTGAGGATGAAGACTGAGGGTTGAGGATTGAGTTTTGAGGAACGAGGATTGAGGATTGAGGATTGAGGACTAAGGATTGACGATTGAGTATTGAAGATTGAGGATTTATGACTGAGGATTGACGACTGAGAATTGAGGATTGAGGATTGATGATTGAAGATTGAGTATTGAGGATTGAATATTGAGGATTGAGGATTGAGGATTGAGGATTGAGGATTGAGGATTGAGGATTGAAGATTGAGTATTGAGTATTGAAGGTTGAGGATTGTGGATTGAGGATTAAGGATTGAGGATTGAATATTGTAGATTGAGTATTGATACCTGAGGATTGAGGATTGAGGATTCAGGATTGAGGATTGAGGATTGAGGATTGAAGATTGACTATTGAGGATTGAAGATTGAGGGTTGAAGATTGCGTATTGATGATTGAATATTGAGGATTGAGGGTTGTGGATTGAGGACGAGGACTGAGGGTTGAATATTGACGTTTGAGGTCTGAGGATTAAGGATTGAGGATTGAGAATTGAGTATTGAGGATTGAGGATTGAAGATTGAGGATTGGGTATTTAGGATTGAAGAATGAGGATTGAGGATTGAGGTTTTAGGATTGAGGATTGAAGATTGAGTATTGATGATTGAATATTGAGGATTGAGGATTGAGGTTTGAGGATTGAGGATGAAGTCTGAGGGTTGAGGATTGAGGTTTGATGAACGAGGATTGAGGATTGAGGATTGAGGACTAAGGATTGACGATTGAGTATTGAAGATTGAGGAATGATGGCTGAGGATTGACGACTGAGAATTGAGGATTGAGGATTGATGATTGAAGGTTGAGTATTGAGGATTGAATATTGAGGATTGAGGATTGAGGATTGAGGATTGAGGATTGAGGATTGAGGATTGAAGATTGAGTATTGAGTATTGAAGGTTGAGGATTGTGGATTGAGGATTAAGGATTGAGGATTGAATATTGTAGATTGAGTATTGATACCTGAGGATTGAGGATTGAGGATTCAGGATTGAGGATTGAGGATTGAGGATTGAAGATTGACTATTGAGGATTGAAGATTGAGGGTTGAAGATTGCGTATTGATGATTGAATATTGAGGATTGAGGATTGAGGATTGAGGATTGAGGATTGAGGATTGAGGATTGAAGATTGAGTATTGATGATTGAATATTGAGGATTGAAGAATGAGGATTGAGGATTGAGGATTGAGGATTGAGGATTGAGGATCTAGGGTTGGAAATTGATTATTGAGTATTGAAGGCTGAGGATTGTGGATTGAGGATTGAGGATTGAGGATTGAGGATCGAGGATTGAGGATTGAGGATTGAGGATTGAGGATTGAGGATTGAGGATTGAGGATTGAGGATCGAAGATTGAGTATTGATGATTGAATATTGAGGATTGAGGATTGAGGTTTGAGGATTGAGGATTGGGGATTGAGGATTGAGGATTGAAGATTGAGTATTGATGATTGAATATTGAGGATTGAAGAATGAGGATTGAGGATTGAGGATTGAGGATTGAGGATTGAGGATCTAGGATTGGAAATTGATTATTGAGTATTGAAGGCTGAGGATTGTGCATTGAGGATTGAGGATTGAGGATTGAGGATTGAGGATTGAGGATTGAGGATTGAGGATTGAGGATTGAGGATGGAGGATCGAAGATTGAGTATTGATGATTGAATATTGAGGATTGAGGATTGAGGTTTGAGGATTGAGGATTGAGGATTGAGGATTGAGGATTGAGTATTGAAGATTGAGTATTGATGCCTGAGGATTGAGGATTGAGGATTGAGGATTGAGGATTGGAGATTGACTATTGAGGATTGAAGATTGAGGATTGAGGATTGAGGATTGAGAATTGAGAATTGAGTATGAGGACTGAGGGTTGAGGATTGAGGTTTGAGGAATGAGGACTGAGGGTTGGGGAATGAGGATTGAGGATTGAGGATTGAGGATTGAGCATTGAAGGTTGAGTATTGATGCCTGAGGATCGAGGATTGAGGATTGATGATTGAGGATCGATGATTGAAGATTGAGAATTGAGGATTGAAGATTGAGGTTTGAAGATTGAGTATTGATGATTGAATATTGAGGATTGAGGATTGAGGATTGAGGATTGAGGATTGAGGATTGAGGATCTAGGATTGGAGATTGATTATTGAGTATAGAAGCTTGAGGATTGTGGATTGAGGATTGAGGATTGAGGATTGAGGATTGAGGATTCAGAATTGAGAATTGAGGATTGAGGATTGAGGATTGAAGATTGAGTATTGATGATTGAATATTGAGGATTGAGGATTGAGAATTGAGGATTGAAGATTGAGTATTGAGGATTGAAGATTGAGGATTGAGTATTGAGGATTGAGGATTCAGGGTTGAAGATTGAGGATTGAGGATTGAGGATTGAGGATTGAGGATTGAGGATTGAAGATTGAATATTGATGATTGAATATTGAGGACTGAGGATTGAGGGTTGTGGATTGAGGACGAGGACTGAGGGTTGAATATTGACGTTTGAGGTCTGAGGATTAAGGATTGAGGATTGAGAATTGAGTATTGAGGATTGAGGATTGAAGATTGAGGATTGGGTATTTAGGATTGAAGAATGAGGACTGAGGATTGAGGTTTTAGGATTGAGGATTGAAGATTGAGTATTGATGATTGAATATTGAGGATTGAGGATTGAGGTTTGAGGATTGAGGATGAAGTCTGAGGGTTGAGGATTGAGGTTTGAGGAACGAGGATTGAGGATTGAGGATTGAGGACTAAGGATTGACGATTGAGTATTGAAGATTGAGGAATGATCGCTGAGGATTGACGACTGAGAATTGAGGATTGAGGATTGATGATCGAAGATTCAGTATTGAGGATTGAATATTGCGGATTGAGGATTGAGGATTGAGGATTGAGGATTGAGGATTGAGGATTGAAGATTGAGTATTGAGTATTGAAGGTTGAGGATTGTGGATTGAGGATTAAGGATTGAGGATTGAATATTGTAGATTGAGTATTGATGCCTGAGGATTGAGGATTGAGGATTGAGGATTGAGGATGGAAGATTGAGTACTGAGGATTGAAGATTGAGGGTTGAACATTGAGTATTGATGATTGAATATTGAGGATTGAGGATTGAGGATTGAGGATTGAGGATTGAGGATTGAGGATTGAGGATTGAAGATTGAGTATTGCTGATTGAATATTGAGGACTGGGGATTGAGGTTTGAGGATTGAGGACGAGGACTGACGGTAGAGGATTTAGGTTTGAGGATTGAGGATTGAGGACTGAGGATTGAGGATGCGTGCTAAGCGTCGGGGATTGAGATTCGACGACTGAGGACTGAGGATTGAGGATTGAGAATTGAGGATTGATGTTTGAGGATTGAAGATTGAGGATTGTGTATTGAGGATTGAGGAATGAGGATTGAGGATTGAGGATTGAGGATTGAGGATTGAGTATTGAGGATTGAGGATTGAGGATTGAGGATTGAGGATTGAGGATTGAGGATTGAAGATTGAGTATTGATGATTGAATATTGAGGATTGAGGATTGAGGTTTGAGGATTGAGGATTGAGGATTGAGGGTTGAGGATTGAGTATTGAAGATTGAGTATTGATGCCTGAGGATTGAGGATCGAGGATTGAGGATTGAGGATTGGAGATTGATTATTGAGGATTGAAGATTGAGGATTGAGGATTGAGGATTGAGAATTGAGAATTGAGTATGAGGACTGAGGGTTGAGGATTGAGGTTTGAGGAATGAGGATTGAGGGTTGGGGAATGAGGATTGAGGATTGAGGATTGAGGATTGAGCATTGAAGATTGAGTATTGATGCCTGAGGATTGAGGATTGAGGATTGAGGATTGAGGATTGAAGATTGAGTGTTGAGGGTTGAAGATTGAGGACTGAGGATTGAGGATTGAGGATTGAGGATTGAAGATTGAGTATTGAGGATTGAAGATTGAGGATTGAGTATTGATGATTGAGGATTCAGGGTTGAAGATTGAGGATTGAGGATTGAGGATTGACGATCTAGGATTGGAGATTGATTATTGAGTATAGAAGCTTGAGGATTGTGGATTGAGGATTGAGGATTGAGGATTGAGGATTGAGGATTGAGGATTCAGGATTGAGAATTGAGGATTGGAGATTGAGGATTGAGTATTGAGGATTGAGGATTCAGGGTTGAAGATTGAGGATTGAGGATTGAGGATTGAGGATTGAGGATTGAGGATTGAGGATTGGGTATTGAGGATTGAGGAATGAGGATTGAGGATTGAGGTTTGAGGATTGAGGATTGCAGATTGAGTATTGAGGATTGAAGATTGAGGATTGAGGATTGAGGATTGAGGAATGAGGATTGAATATTGAGTATTGAGGATTGAAGATTGAGGATAGAGGATTGAGTACTGAGGATGGAGGATGAGGGCTGAGGGTTGAGGATTGAGGATTGAGAAATGAGGATTGAGGATTGAGGATTGAAATTGAGGATTGGGTATTGAGGATTGAAGGATGAGGATTGAGGAATTAGGATTGAGGATTGAGGATTGAGGATTGAAGATTGAGGATTGGGTATTGAGGATTGAAGAATGAGGATTGAGGATTGAGGATTGAGGATTGAGTATTGAAGATTGAGTGCTGAGGATTGAAGATTGAGGATTGAGGATTGAGGATTGAGGATTGAGGATTGAAGATTGAGTATTGAGGATTGAAGATTGAGGATTGAGTATTGAGGATTGAGGATTCAGTGTTGAAGATTGAGGATTGAGGATTGAGGATTGAGGATTGAGGATTGAGAATTGAAGATTGAATATTGATGATTGAATATTGAGGACTGCGGATTGAGGGTTGTGGTTTGTGGGCGAGGACTCAGGGCTGAATATTGATGTTTGAGGTCCGGGGATTAAGGATTGAGGATTGAGAATTGAGGATTGAGGATTGAGGATTGAAGATTGAGGATTGAGTATTGAGGATTGAGGATTCAGGGTTGAAGATTGAGGATTGAGGATTGAGGATTGGGGATCTAGGATTGGAGATTGGTTATTGAGTATAGAAGCTTGAGGATTGTGAATTGAGGATTGAGGATTGAGGATTGAGGATTGAGGATTGAGGATTGAGGATTGAGAATTGAGGATTGGAGATTCAGGATTGAGTATTGTGGATTGAGGATTCAGGGTTGAAGATTGAGAATTGAGGATTGAGGATTGAGGATTGAGGATTGAGGATTGAGGATTGAGGATTGAGGATTGAGAATTGAGGATTGAGGATTGAAGATTGAGTATTGAGGATTGAAGATTGAGGATTGAGTATTGAGGATTGAGGATTCAGGGTTGAAGATTGAGGATTGAGGATTGAGGATTGAGGATTGAGGATTGAGGATTGAAGATTGAATATTGATGATTGAATATTGAGGACTGAGGATTGAGGGTTGTGTATTGAGGACGAGGACTGAGGGTTGAATATTGACGTTTGAGGTCTGAGGATTAAGGATTGAGGATTGAGAATTAAGTATTGAGGATTGAGGATGAAGTCTGAGGGTTGAGGATTGAGGTTTGAGGAACGAGGATTGAGGATTGAGGATTGAGGACTAAGGATTGGCGATTGAGTATTGAAGATTGAGGATTGGTGACTGAGGATTGACGACTGAGAATTTAGGATTGATGATTGAGGACTGAGGATTGAAGATTGAGTATTGAGTATTGAAGGTTGAGGACTATGGATTGAGGATTAAGGATTGAGGATTGAATATTGTAGATTGAGTATTGATGCCTGAGGATTGAGGATTGAGGATTGAGGATTGAGGATTGAGGATTGAAGATTGAGAATTGAGGATTGAAGATTGAGGTTTGAAGATTGATTATTGATGATTGAATACTGAGGATTGAGGATTGAGTAGTGAGGATTGAGGATTGAGGATTGAGCATTGAAGATTGAGTATTGATGATTGAATATTGAGGATTGAGGATTGAGCTTTGAGGATTGAGGATTGAGGATTGAGGATTGAGGATTGAGTATTGAAGATTGAGTATTGATGCCTGAGGATTGAGGATCGAGGATTGAGGATTGAGGATTGGAGATTGATTATTGAGGATTGAAGATTGAGGATTGAGGATTGAGGATTGAGAATTGAGAATTGAGTATGAGGACTGAGAGTTGAGGATTGAGGTTTGAGGAATGAGGATTGAGGGTTGGGGAATGAGGATTGAGGATTGAGGATTGAGGATTGAGCATTGAGGATTGAGTATTGATGCCTGAGGATTGAGGATAGAGGATTGATGATTGAGGATCGAGGATTGAAGATTGAGAATTGAGGATTGAAGATGGAGGATTGAGGATTGAGGATTGAGGATGGAGGATGAGGGCTGAGGGTTGAGGTTTGAGGATTGAGAAATGAGGATTGAGGATTGAGGATTGAAATTGAGGATTGTGTATTGAGGATTGAAGAATGAGGATTGAGGAATTAGGATTGAGGATTGAGGATTGAAGATTGAGGATTGGTTATTGAGGATTGAAGAATGAGGATTGAGGATTGAGGATTGAGGATTGAGGATTGAAGATTAGTAATGAGGATTGAAGATTGAGGGTTGAGGATTGAGGATTGAGGATTGAGGATTGAGGATTGAGTGTTGAGGGCTGAAGATTGAGGATTGAGGATAGAGGATTGAGGATTGAGGATTGAAATTGAGTATCGAGGATTGAAGATTGAGTATTGAGTATTGAGGATTAAGGATTCAGGGTTGAAGATTGAGGATTGAGGATTGAGGATTGAGGATCTAGGATTGGAGATTGATTATTGAGTATAGAAGGTTGAGGATTGTGGATTGAGGATTGAGGATTGAGGATTGAGGATTGAGGATTGAGGATTGAGAATTGAGGATTGAGGATTGAGGATTGAAGATTGAGTATTGATGATTGAATATTGAGGATTGAGGATTGAGGATTGAGGATTGAAGATTGAGTATTGAGGATTGAAGATTGAGGATTGAGTATTGAGGATTGAGGATTCAGGGTTGAAGATTGAGGATTGAGGATTGAGGATTGAGGATTGAGGATTGAGGATTGAAGATTGAATATTGATGATTGAATATTGAGGACTGAGGATTGAGGGTTGTGGATTGAGGACGAGGACTGAGGGTTGAATATTGACGTTTGAGGTCTGAGGATTAAGGATTGAGGATTGGGAATTGAGTATTGAGGATTGAGGATTGAAGATTGAGGATTGGGTATTGAGGATTGAGGATTGAGGATTGCGGATTGAAGATTGAGGATTGGGTATTTAGGATTGAAGAATGAAGATTGAGGATTGAGGTCTGAGGATTGAAGATTGAGTATTGAGTATTGAAGGTTGAGGATTGTGGATTGAGGATTAAGGATTGAGGATTGAATATTGTAGATTGAGTATTGATAACTGAGGATTGAGGATTGAGGATTGAGGATTGAGGATTGAGGATTGAGGATTGAGGATTGAAGATTGACTATTGAGGATTGAGTATTGAGGATTGAGGATTCAGGGTTGAAGATTGAGGATTGAGGATTGAGGATTGAGGATTGAGGATTGAGGATTGGGTGTTTAGTATTGAAGAATGAGGATTGAGGATTGAGGTTTGAGGATCGAGGATTGAAGATTGAGTATTGATGATTGAATATTGAGGGTTGAGGATTGAGGTTTGAGGATTGAGGATGATGACTGAGGGTTGAGGATTGAGGTTTGAGGAACGAGGATCGAGGATTGAGGATTGAGGACTAAGGATTGACGATTGAGTATTGAAGATTGAGGATTGATGACTGAGGATTGACGACTGAGAATTGAGGATTGAGGATTGATGATTGAAGATTGAGTATTGAGGATTGAATACTGAGGATTGAGGATTGAGGATTGAGGATTGAGGATTGAGGATTGAGGATTGAAGATTGAGTATTGAGTATTGAAGGTTGAGGATTGTGGATTGAGGATTAAGTATTGTGGATTGAATATTGTAGATTGAGTTTTGATGCCTGAGGATTGAGGATTGAGTATTGTGGATTGAATATAGTAGATTGAGTATTGATGCCTGAGGATTGAGGATTGAGGATTGAGGATTGAGGATTGAGGATTGAAAGTTGAGTATTGAGGATTGAAGATTGAGTATTCAAGATTGAGTATTGATGATTGAATATTGAGGATTGAGGATTGAGGATTGGGTATTGAGGATTGAGTAATGAGGATTGAGGATTGAGGTTTGAGTATTGGGGATTGCAGATTGAGTATTGGCGATTGAAGATTGAGGATTGAGGATTGAGGATTGAGGAATGAGGATCGAAGATTGAGTATTGAGGATTGAAGATTGAGGATAGAGGATTGAGTACTGAGGATGGAGGATGAAGGCTGAGGGTTGAAGATTGAGGATTGAGAAATGAGGATTGAGGATTGAGGATTGAAATTGAGGATTGGGTATTGAGGATTGAAGAATGAGGATTGAGGAATTAGGATTGAGGATTGAGGATTGAGGATTGAAGATTGAGGATTGGGTATTGAGGATTGAAGAATGAGGATTGAGGATTGAGGATTGGGGATTGAGGATTGAAGATTAGTGTTGAGGATTGAAGATTGAGGATTGAGGATTGAGGATTGAGGATTGAGGATTGAAGATTGGGTATTGAGGATTGAAGATTGAGGATTGAGTATTGAGGATTGAGGATTCAGGATTGAAAATTGAGGATTGAGGATCGAGGATTGAGGATTGAGGATTGAGGATTGAAGATTGAATATTGATGATTGAATATTGAGGACTGAGGATTGAGGGTTGTGGATTGAGGACGAGGGCTGAGGGTTGAATATTGATGTTTGAGATCTGAGTATTAAGGATTGAGGATTGAGAATTGAGGATTGAGGATTGAGGATTGAAGATTGAGGATTGGGTATTTAGGATTGAAGAATGAGGATTGAGGATTGAGGTTTGAGGATTGAGGATTGATGATTGAGTGTTGTCGACTGAATATTGAGGATTGAGGATTGAGGTTTGAGGATTGAGGACGAGGACTGACGGTTGAGGATTGAGGTTAGAGGATTGAGGATTGGGGATTGAGGACTGAGGATTGAGGATTGAGGATTGAGGATTGAGCATTGAGGATTGAAGATTGATGACTGGGGATTGAGGATTGATTATTGAGGATTAACGATTGAAGATTGGGGATTGAGGATCTAGGATCGGAGATTGATTATTGAGGATTGAAGATTGAGGATTGACGATTGAGGATTGAGAATTGAGAATTGAGGATGAGGACTGAGGGTTGAGGATTGAGGTTTGACGAATGAGGATTGATGATTGAGGATTGAGGATTGAGGATTGAGGATTGAGGATTGAGGATTGAGTATTGAAGATTGAGTATTGATACCTGAGGATTGAGGATTGAGGATTGAGGATTGAGGATTGAGGATGGAAGATTTAGTATTGGGGATTGAAGATTGAGGATTGAGGATTGAGGATTGAGGATGGAGAATGAGGACTGACGGTTGAGGATTGAGGTTTGAGGATAGAAGATTGAGGACTGAGGACTGAGGATTGAGGATTGAGGATATAGCATTGAGGATTGAAGATTGAGTACTGGGGATTCGGGATTGCAGATTGAGGATTAAGGATTGAAGATTGAGTATTGAGGATTGAAGATAGAGGATTGAGTATTGAGGATTGAGGATTCAGGGTTGAAAATTGAGGATTGAGGATTGAGGATTGAGGATTGAGGATTGAGGATTGAAGATTGAATATTGATGATTGAATATTGAGGACAGAGGATTGTGGGTTGTGGATTGAGGACGAGGACTGAGGGTTGAATATTGATGTTTGAGGTCTGAGGATTAAGGATTGAGGATTGAGAATTGAGGATTGAGGATTGAGGATTGAAGATTGAGTATTGATGATTGAATATTGAGGATTGAAGAATGAGGATTGAGGATTGAGGATTGAGGATTGAGGATTGAGGATCTAGGGTTGGAAATTGATTATTGAGTATTGAAGGCTGAGGATTGTGGATTGAGGATTGAGGATTGAGGATTGAGGATCGAGGATTGAGGATTGAGGATTGAGGATTGAGGATTGAGGATTGAGGATTGAGGATTGAGGATCGAAGATTGAGTATTGATGATTGAATATTGAGGATTGAGGATTGAGGTTTGAGGATTGAGGATTGGGGATTGAGGATTGAGGATTGAAGATTGAGTATTGATGATTGAATATTGAGGATTGAAGAATGAGGATTGAGGATTGAGGATTGAGGATTGAGGATTGAGGATCTAGGATTGGAAATTGATTATTGAGTATTGAAGGCTGAGGATTGTGCATTGAGGATTGAGGATTGAGGATTGAGGATTGAGGATTGAGGATTGAGGATTGAGGATTGAGGATTGAGGATGGAGGATCGAAGATTGAGTATTGATGATTGAATATTGAGGATTGAGGATTGAGGTTTGAGGATTGAGGATTGAGGATTGAGGATTGAGGATTGAGTATTGAAGATTGAGTATTGATGCCTGAGGATTGAGGATTGAGGATTGAGGATTGAGGATTGGAGATTGACTATTGAGGATTGAAGATTGAGGATTGAGGATTGAGGATTGAGAATTGAGAATTGAGTATGAGGACTGAGGGTTGAGGATTGAGGTTTGAGGAATGAGGACTGAGGGTTGGGGAATGAGGATTGAGGATTGAGGATTGAGGATTGAGCATTGAAGGTTGAGTATTGATGCCTGAGGATCGAGGATTGAGGATTGATGATTGAGGATCGATGATTGAAGATTGAGAATTGAGGATTGAAGATTGAGGTTTGAAGATTGAGTATTGATGATTGAATATTGAGGATTGAGGATTGAGGATTGAGGATTGAGGATTGAGGATTGAGGATCTAGGATTGGAGATTGATTATTGAGTATAGAAGCTTGAGGATTGTGGATTGAGGATTGAGGATTGAGGATTGAGGATTGAGGATTCAGAATTGAGAATTGAGGATTGAGGATTGAGGATTGAAGATTGAGGATTGGGTATTTAGGATTGAAGAATGAGGACTGAGGATTGAGGTTTTAGGATTGAGGATTGAAGATTGAGTATTGATGATTGAATATTGAGGATTGAGGATTGAGGTTTGAGGATTGAGGATGAAGTCTGAGGGTTGAGGATTGAGGTTTGAGGAACGAGGATTGAGGATTGAGGATTGAGGACTAAGGATTGACGATTGAGTATTGAAGATTGAGGAATGATCGCTGAGGATTGACGACTGAGAATTGAGGATTGAGGATTGATGATCGAAGATTCAGTATTGAGGATTGAATATTGCGGATTGAGGATTGAGGATTGAGGATTGAGGATTGAGGATTGAGGATTGAAGATTGAGTATTGAGTATTGAAGGTTGAGGATTGTGGATTGAGGATTAAGGATTGAGGATTGAATATTGTAGATTGAGTATTGATGCCTGAGGATTGAGGATTGAGGATTGAGGATTGAGGATGGAAGATTGAGTACTGAGGATTGAAGATTGAGGGTTGAACATTGAGTATTGATGATTGAATATTGAGGATTGAGGATTGAGGATTGAGGATTGAGGATTGAGGATTGAGGATTGAGGATTGAAGATTGAGTATTGCTGATTGAATATTGAGGACTGGGGATTGAGGTTTGAGGATTGAGGACGAGGACTGACGGTAGAGGATTTAGGTTTGAGGATTGAGGATTGAGGACTGAGGATTGAGGATGCGTGCTAATCGTCGGGGATTGAGATTCGACGACTGAGGACTGAGGATTGAGGATTGAGAATTGAGGATTGATGTTTGAGGATTGAAGATTGAGGATTGTGTATTGAGGATTGAGGAATGAGGATTGAGGATTGAGGATTGAGGATTGAGGATTGAGTATTGAGGATTGAGGATTGAGGATTGAGGATTGAGGATTGAGGATTGAGGATTGAAGATTGAGTATTGATGATTGAATATTGAGGATTGAGGATTGAGGTTTGAGGATTGAGGATTGAGGATTGAGGGTTGAGGATTGAGTATTGAAGATTGAGTATTGATGCCTGAGGATTGAGGATCGAGGATTGAGGATTGAGGATTGGAGATTGATTATTGAGGATTGAAGATTGAGGATTGAGGATTGAGGATTGAGAATTGAGAATTGAGTATGAGGACTGAGGGTTGAGGATTGAGGTTTGAGGAATGAGGATTGAGGGTTGGGGAATGAGGATTGAGGATTGAGGATTGAGGATTGAGCATTGAAGATTGAGTATTGATGCCTGAGGATTGAGGATTGAGGATTGAGGATTGAGGATTGAAGATTGAGTGTTGAGGGTTGAAGATTGAGGACTGAGGATTGAGGATTGAGGATTGAGGATTGAAGATTGAGTATTGAGGATTGAAGATTGAGGATTGAGTATTGATGATTGAGGATTCAGGGTTGAAGATTGAGGATTGAGGATTGAGGATTGACGATCTAGGATTGGAGATTGATTATTGAGTATAGAAGCTTGAGGATTGTGGATTGAGGATTGAGGATTGAGGATTGAGGATTGAGGATTGAGGATTCAGGATTGAGAATTGAGGATTGGAGATTGAGGATTGAGTATTGAGGATTGAGGATTCAGGGTTGAAGATTGAGGATTGAGGATTGAGGATTGAGGATTGAGGATTGAGGATTGAGGATTGGGTATTGAGGATTGAGGAATGAGGATTGAGGATTGAGGTTTGAGGATTGAGGATTGCAGATTGAGTATTGAGGATTGAAGATTGAGGATTGAGGATTGAGGATTGAGGAATGAGGATTGAATATTGAGTATTGAAGATTGAAGATTGAGGATAGAGGATTGAGTACTGAGGATGGAGGATGAGGGCTGAGGGTTGAGGATTGAGGATTGAGAAATGAGGATTGAGGATTGAGGATTGAAATTGAGGATTGGGTATTGAGGATTGAAGGATGAGGATTGAGGAATTAGGATTGAGGATTGAGGATTGAGGATTGAAGATTGAGGATTGGGTATTGAGGATTGAAGAATGAGGATTGAGGATTGAGGATTGAGGATTGAGTATTGAAGATTGAGTGCTGAGGATTGAAGATTGAGGATTGAGGATTGAGGATTGAGGATTGAGGATTGAAGATTGAGTATTGAGGATTGAAGATTGAGGATTGAGTATTGAGGATTGAGGATTCAGTGTTGAAGATTGAGGATTGAGGATTGAGGATTGAGGATTGAGGATTGAGAATTGAAGATTGAATATTGATGATTGAATATTGAGGACTGCGGATTGAGGGTTGTGGTTTGTGGGCGAGGACTCAGGGCTGAATATTGATGTTTGAGGTCCGGGGATTAAGGATTGAGGATTGAGAATTGAGGATTGAGGATTGAGGATTGAAGATTGAGGATTGAGTATTGAGGATTGAGGATTCAGGGTTGAAGATTGAGGATTGAGGATTGAGGATTGGGGATCTAGGATTGGAGATTGGTTATTGAGTATAGAAGCTTGAGGATTGTGAATTGAGGATTGAGGATTGAGGATTGAGGATTGAGGATTGAGGATTGAGGATTGAGAATTGAGGATTGGAGATTCAGGATTGAGTATTGTGGATTGAGGATTCAGGGTTGAAGATTGAGAATTGAGGATTGAGGATTGAGGATTGAGGATTGAGTATTGATGGTTGAGGTCTGAGGATTGAGGATTGAGGATTGAGAATTGAGGACTGAGGATTGAGGATTGAAGATTGAGGATTGGGTGTTGAGGATTGAAGAATGTGGATTGAGGATTGATTATTGAGGATTGAGGATTGAAGATTGACTATTGAGGATTGAGGATTGAGGATTGAAGATTGAGGTTTGGGTATTGAGGATTAAACATTGAGGACTGTGGATTGATTATTGAGGATCGAGAATTGAGGACTGAGGATTGAGGATTGAAGATTGAGGATTGGGTGTTGAGGATTGAGGGTTGTGGATTGAGGACGAGGACTGAGGGTTGAGTATTGATGTTTGAGTTCTGAGGTCTGAGGACTGAGAATTGAGGGTCCAGAATTGAGGATTGAGGATTGAGGATTGAAGATTGAGGATTGGGTATTGAGGATTGAAGAATGAGGATCCGGTATTGAGGATTGAAGAATGAGAATTGAGGAGTGAGGACTGAGGATTGAGGATTGCAGTTTGAGTATTGAGGATTGAAGATTGAGGATTGAGGATTGAGGATTGAGGATTGAGGATTGAGGATTGAGGATTGAAGATTGAGTATTGAGGATTGAAGATTAAGGATTGAGGATTGAGGATTGAGGATTGAGGATTGAAGATTGAGGATTGGGGTTTGAGGACTGAGGATTGACGATTGAGTATTGAGCATTGAGGATTGAGAATTGAGGATTGAGGATTGAAGATTGAGTATTGAGGATTGAAGATTGAGGATTGAGGATTGTGGATTGAAGATTGAGGACTGAGTGTTGAGGGTTGCGTGATGAGAATTGATGTTTGTGGATTGAGATTTGAAGATTGAAGAATGGGGATTGCGTATTGAAAACTGTGAATTGAGGATATTCTATTGAGTATTGGGGATTGACAATTGATTGTTGAGGACTTATGGGTGAAGATTGAGGATTCAGGTTTGAGGATTCAGTATTGAGGTTGGAGGACTGAGGATTGAGGATTGAGGATTGAGGATTGAGGATTGAGGTTTGAAGATAGAGTATTGATGATTGAAGATTGAGGATTAAGGATTGGGTGTTGAGGTTTGAGGACGAGGACTGACGGTTGAGGATTGAGGATTGAGGATTTAGGATTGAGGATGAGGGCTATGGGTTGAGGATTGAGGTTTGAGGACTGAGGACTGAGGATTGAGGATTGAGAATTGAGGATCGAGGATTGAGGATTGAAGATTCAGGATTGGGTATTGAGGATTGAAGAATGAGGATTGAGGATTGAGGATTGAGGATTGAGTATTGAGGATTGAGGATTGAGTATTGAGGAATGAGGATGGAAGACTGAGGATTGGGTAATGAGGATTGAACGTTGAGGATTGAGGGTTGAGTATTGAGGATTGAAGATTGAGGATTGAGGATTGAGGATTGAGGATTGAGGATTGAGGATTGAGGATTGAGGATTGATTATTGAAGATTGAGTATTGAGGATTGAAGATTGAGGATTGAGGATTGAGGACTGAGTATTGAGGATGAGGGCTGAGGGTTGAGGATTGAGGTTTGAGGTTTGAGGACTGAGGACTGAGGATTGAGGATTGAGAATTGATGATTGAGGATTGAGTATTGTAGATTGAGGATCGGGTATTGAGGATTGAAGAATGTGGATTGAGGATTGAGGATTAAGGATTGAGGATTGAAGATTGAGGATTGAGTATTGAGGATTGAGGATTGAATATTGAGTATTCAGGATTGAAGATTGAGGATTGAGGATTGAGGGTTGAGGATTGAGGACGAGGACTGACGGTTGAGGATTGAGGTTTGAGGATTGAGGACTGAGGATTGAGGACCGAGGATTGAGGATTGAGGATTGAGCATTGTGGATTGAAGATTGAGGACTCGGGATTGAGGATTGTGGATACAGGATTAAGGATTGAAGATTGGGAATTGAGGATCTAGGATGGGAGATTGATTATTGAGGATTGAAGATTGAGGATTAAGGATTGAGGATTGAGAATTGAGAATTGAGTGTGAGGACTGAGGGTTGAGGATTTAGGTTTGAGGAGCTAGGATTGAGGATTGAGGATCGAGGACTCAGGATTGACGATTCAGTATTGAAGATTGAGGATTGATCACTGAGGATTGAGGATTGAGGATTGAGGTTTGAGTACTGAGGATTGAGGATTGAAGATTGAGTATTGAGGATTGGGGATTGAGGATTGAGGATTGAAGAATGAGGATTGAGAATTGAGGATGAGGGCTGAGGGTTGAGTATTGATGTTTGAGGTCTGAGGATTGAGGATTGAGGATTGAGGATCTAGGATTGGAGATTGATTATTGAGTATAGAAGCTTGAGGGTTGTGGATTGAGGATTGAGGATTGAGGATTGAGGATTGAGGATTCAGAATTGAGAATTGAGGATTGAGGATTGAGGATTGAAGATTGAGTATTGATGATTGAATATTGAGGATTGAGGATTGAGAATTGAGGATTGAAGATTGAGTATTGAGGATTGAAGATTGAGGATTGAGTATTGAGGATTGAGGATTCAGGGTTGAAGATTGAGGATTGAGGATTGAGGATTGAGGATTGAGGATTGAGGATTGAGGATTGAAGATTGAATATTGATGATTGAATATTGAGAACTGAGGATTGAGGGTTGTGGATTGAGGACGAGGACTGAGGGTTGAATATTGACGTTTGAGGTCTGAGGATTAAGGATTGAGGATTGAGAATTGAGTATTGAGGATTGAGGATTGAAGATTGAGGATTGGGTATTTAGGATTGAAGAATGAGGACTGAGGATTGAGGTTTTAGGATTGAGGATTGAAGATTGAGTATTGATGATTGAATATTGAGGATTGAGGATTGAGGTTTGAGGATTGAGGATGAAGTCTGAGGGTTGAGGATTGAGGTTTGAGGAACGAGGATTGAGGATTGAGGATTGAGGACTAAGGATTGACGATTGAGTATTGAAGATTGAGGAATGATCGCTGAGGATTGACGACTGAGAATTGAGGATTGAGGATTGATGATCGAAGATTCAGTATTGAGGATTGAATATTGCGGATTGAGGATTGAGGATTGAGGATTGAGGATTGAGGATTGAGGATTGAAGATTGAGTATTGAGTATTGAAGGTTGAGGATTGTGGATTGAGGATTAAGGATTGAGGATTGAATATTGTAGATTCAGTATTGATGCCTGAGGATTGAGGATTGAGGATTGAGGATTGAGGATTGAGGATGGAAGATTGAGTACTGAGGATTGAAGATTGAGGGTTGAAGATTGAGTATTGATGATTGAATATTGAGGATTGAGGATTGAGGATTGAGGATTGAGGATTGAGGATTGAGGATTGAGGATTGGAGATTGATTATTGAGGATTGAAGATTGAGGATTGAGGATTGAGGATTGAGAATTGAGAATTGAGTATGAGGACTGAGGGTTGAGGATTGAGGTTTGAGGAATGAGGATTGAGGGTTGGGGAATGAGGATTGAGGATTGAGGATTGAGGATTGAGCATTGAAGATTGAGTATTGATGCCTGAGGATTGAGGATTGAGGATTGAGGATTGAGGATTGAAGATTGAGTGTTGAGGGTTGAAGATTGAGGACTGAGGATTGAGGATTGAGGATTGAGGATTGAAGATTGAGTATTGAGGATTGAAGATTGAGGATTGAGTATTGATGATTGAGGATTCAGGGTTGAAGATTGAGGATTGAGGATTGAGGATTGACGATCTAGGATTGGAGATTGATTATTGAGTATAGAAGCTTGAGGATTGTGGATTGAGGATTGAGGATTGAGGATTGAGGATTGAGGATTGAGGATTCAGGATTGAGAATTGAGGATTGGAGATTGAGGATTGAGTATTGAGGATTGAGGATTCAGGGTTGAAGATTGAGGATTGAGGATTGAGGATTGAGGATTGAGGATTGAGGATTGAGGATTGAGGATTGGGTATTGAGGATTGAGGAATGAGGATTGAGGATTGAGGTTTGAGGATTGAGGATTGCAGATTGAGTATTGATACCTGAGGATTGAGGATTGAGGATTGAGGATTGAGGATTGAGGATTGAGGATTGAATATTGACTATTGAGGATTGAAGATTGAGGGTTGAAGATTGCGTATTGATGATTGAATATTGAGGATTGAGGATTGAGGATTGAGGATTGAGGATTGAGAATTGAAGATTGAGTATTGATGATTGAATATTGAGGATTGAAGAATGAGGATTGAGGATTGACGATTGAGGATTGAGGATAGAGGATCTGGGATTGGAAATTGATTATTGAGTATTGAAGGCTGAGGATTGTGGATTGAGGATTGAGGATTGAGGATAGAGGATTGAGGATTGAGGATTGAGGATTGAGGATTGAGGATTGAGGATTGAGGATCGAAGATTGAGTATTGATGATTGAATATTGAGGATTGAGGATTGAGGTTTGAGGATTGAGGATTGAGGATTGAGGATTGAGGATTGAGTATTGAAGATTGAGTATTGATGCCTGAGGATTGAGGATCGAGGATTGAGGATTGAGGATTGGAGATTGACTATTGAGGATTGAAGATTGAGGATTGAGGATTGAGGATTGAGAATTGAGAATTGAGTATGAGGACTGAGGGTTGAGGATTGAGGTTTGAGGAATGAGGACTGAGGGTTGGGGAATGAGGATTGAGGATTGAGGATTGAGGATTGAGCATTGAAGGTTGAGTATTGATGCCTGAGGATTGAGGATTGAGGATTGATGATTGAGGATCGAGGATTGAAGATTGAGAATTGAGGATTGAAGATCGAGGATTGTGGATTGAGGATTGAGGATGGAGGATGAGGGCTGAGGGTTGAGGATTGAGGATTGAGAAATGAGGATTGAGGATTGAGGATTGAAATTGAGGATTGGGTATTGAGGATTGAAGAATGAGGATTGAGGAATTAGGATTGAGGATTGAGGATTGAGGATTGAAGATTGAGGATTGGGTATTGAGGGTTGAAGAATGAGGATTGAGGATTGAGGATTGAGGATTGAGGATTGAAGATTGAGTGTTGAGGATTGAAGATTGAGGATTGAGGATTGAGGATTGAGGATTGAGGATTGAAGATTGAGTATTGAGGATTGAAGATTGAGGATTGAGTATTGAGGATTGTGGATTCAGGGTTGAAGATTGAGGATTGAGGATTGAGGATTGAGGATTGAGGATTGCGGATTGAAGATTGAGGATTGGGTATTTAGGATTGAAGAATGAGGATTGAGGATTGAGGTTTGAGGATTGAGGATTGAAGATTGAGTATTGATGATTGAATATTGAGGGTTGAGGATTGAGGTTTGAGGATTGAGGATGAAGACTGAGGGTTGAGGATTGAGTTTTGAGGAACGAGGATTGAGGATTGAGGATTGAGGACTAAGGATTGACGATTGAGTATTGAAGATTGAGGATTTATGACTGAGGATTGACGACTGAGAATTGAGGATTGAGGATTGATGATTGAAGATTGAGTATTGAGGATTGAATATTGAGGATTGAGGATTGAGGATTGAGGATTGAGGATTGAGGATTGAGGATTGAAGATTGAGTATTGAGTATTGAAGGTTGAGGATTGTGGATTGAGGATTAAGGATTGAGGATTGAATATTGTAGATTGAGTATTGATACCTGAGGATTGAGGATTGAGGATTCAGGATTGAGGATTGAGGATTGAGGATTGAAGATTGACTATTGAGGATTGAAGATTGAGGGTTGAAGATTGCGTATTGATGATTGAATATTGAGGATTGAGGGTTGTGGATTGAGGACGAGGACTGAGGGTTGAATATTGACGTTTGAGGTCTGAGGATTAAGGATTGAGGATTGAGAATTGAGTATTGAGGATTGAGGATTGAAGATTGAGGATTGGGTATTGAGGATTGAAGAATGAGGATCCGGTATTGAGGATTGAAGAATGAGAATTGAGGAGTGAGGACTGAGGATTGAGGATTGCAGTTTGAGTATTGAGGATTGAAGATTGAGGATTGAGGATTGAGGATTGAGGATTGAGGATTGAGGATTGAGGATTGAAGATTGAGTATTGAGGATTGAAGATTAAGGATTGAGGATTGAGGATTGAGGATTGAGGATTGAAGATTGAGGATTGGGGTTTGAGGACTGAGGATTGACGATTGAGTATTGAGCATTGAGGATTGAGAATTGAGGATTGAGGATTGAAGATTGAGTATTGAGGATTGAAGATTGAGGATTGAGGATTGTGGATTGAAGATTGAGGACTGAGTGTTGAGGGTTGCGTGATGAGAATTGATGTTTGTGGATTGAGATTTGAAGATTGAAGAATGGGGATTGCGTATTGAAAACTGTGAATTGAGGATATTCTATTGAGTATTGGGGATTGACAATTGATTGTTGAGGACTTATGGGTGAAGATTGAGGATTCAGGTTTGAGGATTCAGTATTGAGGTTGGAGGACTGAGGATTGAGGATTGAGGATTGAGGATTGAGGATTGAGGTTTGAAGATAGAGTATTGATGATTGAAGATTGAGGATTAAGGATTGGGGGTTGAGGTTTGAGGACGAGGAC
Organism: Calliopsis andreniformis; assembly: GCF_051401765.1. Taxonomy (NCBI): domain Eukaryota; kingdom Metazoa; phylum Arthropoda; class Insecta; order Hymenoptera; family Andrenidae; genus Calliopsis; species Calliopsis andreniformis. The sequence goes on along the minus strand of NW_027480749.1, from coordinate 160,947 downwards.
TGACGGTTGAGGATTGAGGATTGAGGATTTAGGATTGAGGATGAGGGCTATGGGTTGAGGATTGAGGTTTGAGGACTGAGGACTGAGGATTGAGGATTGAGAATTGAGGATCGAGGATTGAGGATTGAAGATTCAGGATTGGGTATTGAGGATTGAAGAATGAGGATTGAGGATTGAGGATTGAGGATTGAGTATTGAGGATTGAGGATTGAGTATTGAGGAATGAGGATGGAAGACTGAGGATTGGGTAATGAGGATTGAACGTTGAGGATTGAGGGTTGAGTATTGAGGATTGAAGATTGAGGATTGAGGATTGAGGATTGAGGATTGAGGATTGAGGATTGAGGATTGAGGATTGATTATTGAAGATTGAGTATTGAGGATTGAAGATTGAGGATTGAGGATTGAGGACTGAGTATTGAGGATGAGGGCTGAGGGTTGAGGATTGAGGTTTGAGGTTTGAGGACTGAGGACTGAGGATTGAGGATTGAGAATTGATGATTGAGGATTGAGTATTGTAGATTGAGGATCGGGTATTGAGGATTGAAGAATGTGGATTGAGGATTGAGGATTAAGGATTGAGGATTGAAGATTGAGGATTGAGTATTGAGGATTGAGGATTGAATATTGAGTATTCAGGATTGAAGATTGAGGATTGAGGATTGAGGGTTGAGGATTGAGGACGAGGACTGACGGTTGAGGATTGAGGTTTGAGGATTGAGGACTGAGGATTGAGGACCGAGGATTGAGGATTGAGGATTGAGCATTGTGGATTGAAGATTGAGGACTCGGGATTGAGGATTGTGGATACAGGATTAAGGATTGAAGATTGGGAATTGAGGATCTAGGATGGGAGATTGATTATTGAGGATTGAAGATTGAGGATTAAGGATTGAGGATTGAGAATTGAGAATTGAGTGTGAGGACTGAGGGTTGAGGATTTAGGTTTGAGGAGCTAGGATTGAGGATTGAGGATCGAGGACTCAGGATTGACGATTCAGTATTGAAGATTGAGGATTGATCACTGAGGATTGAGGATTGAGGATTGAGGTTTGAGTACTGAGGATTGAGGATTGAAGATTGAGTATTGAGGATTGGGGATTGAGGATTGAGGATTGAAGAATGAGGATTGAGAATTGAGGATGAGGGCTGAGGGTTGAGTATTGATGTTTGAGGTCTGAGGATTGAGGATTGAGGATTGAGGATTGAGGATTGAGGATCTAGGATTGGAGATTGATTATTGAGTATAGAAGCTTGAGGGTTGTGGATTGAGGATTGAGGATTGAGGATTGAGGATTGAGGATTCAGAATTGAGAATTGAGGATTGAGGATTGAGGATTGAAGATTGAGTATTGATGATTGAATATTGAGGATTGAGGATTGAGAATTGAGGATTGAAGATTGAGTATTGAGGATTGAAGATTGAGGATTGAGTATTGAGGATTGAGGATTCAGGGTTGAAGATTGAGGATTGAGGATTGAGGATTGAGGATTGAGGATTGAGGATTGAGGATTGAAGATTGAATATTGATGATTGAATATTGAGAACTGAGGATTGAGGGTTGTGGATTGAGGACGAGGACTGAGGGTTGAATATTGACGTTTGAGGTCTGAGGATTAAGGATTGAGGATTGAGAATTGAGTATTGAGGATTGAGGATTGAAGATTGAGGATTGGGTATTTAGGATTGAAGAATGAGGACTGAGGATTGAGGTTTTAGGATTGAGGATTGAAGATTGAGTATTGATGATTGAATATTGAGGATTGAGGATTGAGGTTTGAGGATTGAGGATGAAGTCTGAGGGTTGAGGATTGAGGTTTGAGGAACGAGGATTGAGGATTGAGGATTGAGGACTAAGGATTGACGATTGAGTATTGAAGATTGAGGAATGATCGCTGAGGATTGACGACTGAGAATTGAGGATTGAGGATTGATGATCGAAGATTCAGTATTGAGGATTGAATATTGCGGATTGAGGATTGAGGATTGAGGATTGAGGATTGAGGATTGAGGATTGAAGATTGAGTATTGAGTATTGAAGGTTGAGGATTGTGGATTGAGGATTAAGGATTGAGGATTGAATATTGTAGATTCAGTATTGATGCCTGAGGATTGAGGATTGAGGATTGAGGATTGAGGATTGAGGATGGAAGATTGAGTACTGAGGATTGAAGATTGAGGGTTGAAGATTGAGTATTGATGATTGAATATTGAGGATTGAGGATTGAGGATTGAGGATTGAGGATTGAGGATTGAGGATTGAGGATTGAAGATTGAGTATTGCTGATTGAATATTGAGGACTGGGGATTGAGGTTTGAGGATTGAGGACGAGGACTGACGGTAGAGGATTTAGGTTTGAGGATTGAGGATTGAGGACTGAGGATTGAGGATGCGTGCTAAGCGTCGGGGATTGAGATTCGACGACTGAGGACTGAGGATTGAGGACTGAGAATTGAGGATTGATGTTTGAGGATTGAAGATTGAGGATTGTGTATTGAGGATTGAGGAATGAGGATTGAGGATTGAGGATTGAGGATTGAGGATTGAGTATTGAGGATTGAGGATTGAGGATTGAGGATTGAGGATTGAGGATTGAGGATTGAAGATTGAGTATTGATGATTGAATATTGAGGATTGAGGATTGAGGTTTGAGGATTGAGGATTGAGGATTGAGGGTTGAGGATTGAGTATTGAAGATTGAGTATTGATGCCTGAGGATTGAGGATCGAGGATTGAGGATTGAGGATTGGAGATTGATTATTGAGGATTGAAGATTGAGGATTGAGGATTGAGGATTGAGAATTGAGAATTGAGTATGAGGACTGAGGGTTGAGGATTGAGGTTTGAGGAATGAGGATTGAGGGTTGGGGAATGAGGATTGAGGATTGAGGATTGAGGATTGAGCATTGAAGATTGAGTATTGATGCCTGAGGATTGAGGATTGAGGATTGAGGATTGAGGATTGAAGATTGAGTGTTGAGGGTTGAAGATTGAGGACTGAGGATTGAGGATTGAGGATTGAGGATTGAAGATTGAGTATTGAGGATTGAAGATTGAGGATTGAGTATTGATGATTGAGGATTCAGGGTTGAAGATTGAGGATTGAGGATTGAGGATTGACGATCTAGGATTGGAGATTGATTATTGAGTATAGAAGCTTGAGGATTGTGGATTGAGGATTGAGGATTGAGGATTGAGGATTGAGGATTGAGGATTCAGGATTGAGAATTGAGGATTGGAGATTGAGGATTGAGTATTGAGGATTGAGGATTCAGGGTTGAAGATTGAGGATTGAGGATTGAGGATTGAGGATTGAGGATTGAGGATTGAGGATTGAGGATTGGGTATTGAGGATTGAGGAATGAGGATTGAGGATTGAGGTTTGAGGATTGAGGATTGCAGATTGAGTATTGATACCTGAGGATTGAGGATTGAGGATTGAGGATTGAGGATTGAGGATTGAGGATTGAATATTGACTATTGAGGATTGAAGATTGAGGGTTGAAGATTGCGTATTGATGATTGAATATTGAGGATTGAGGATTGAGGATTGAGGATTGAGGATTGAGAATTGAAGATTGAGTATTGATGATTGAATATTGAGGATTGAAGAATGAGGATTGAGGATTGACGATTGAGGATTGAGGATAGAGGATCTAGGATTGGAAATTGATTATTGAGTATTGAAGGCTGAGGATTGTGGATTGAGGATTGAGGATTGAGGATAGAGGATTGAGGATTGAGGATTGAGGATTGAGGATTGAGGATTGAGGATTGAGGATCGAAGATTGAGTATTGATGATTGAATATTGAGGATTGAGGATTGAGGTTTGAGGATTGAGGATTGAGGATTGAGGATTGAGGATTGAGTATTGAAGATTGAGTATTGATGCCTGAGGATTGAGGATCGAGGATTGAGGATTGAGGATTGGAGATTGACTATTGAGGATTGAAGATTGAGGATTGAGGATTGAGGATTGAGAATTGAGAATTGAGTATGAGGACTGAGGGTTGAGGATTGAGGTTTGAGGAATGAGGACTGAGGGTTGGGGAATGAGGATTGAGGATTGAGGATTGAGGATTGAGCATTGAAGGTTGAGTATTGATGCCTGAGGATTGAGGATTGAGGATTGATGATTGAGGATCGAGGATTGAAGATTGAGAATTGAGGATTGAAGATCGAGGATTGTGGATTGAGGATTGAGGATGGAGGATGAGGGCTGAGGGTTGAGGATTGAGGATTGAGAAATGAGGATTGAGGATTGAGGATTGAAATTGAGGATTGGGTATTGAGGATTGAAGAATGAGGATTGAGGAATTAGGATTGAGGATTGAGGATTGAGGATTGAAGATTGAGGATTGGGTATTGAGGGTTGAAGAATGAGGATTGAGGATTGAGGATTGAGGATTGAGGATTGAAGATTGAGTGTTGAGGATTGAAGATTGAGGATTGAGGATTGAGGATTGAGGATTGAGGATTGAAGATTGAGTATTGAGGATTGAAGATTGAGGATTGAGTATTGAGGATTGTGGATTCAGGGTTGAAGATTGAGGATTGAGGATTGAGGATTGAGGATTGAGGATTGCGGATTGAAGATTGAGGATTGGGTATTTAGGATTGAAGAATGAGGATTGAGGATTGAGGTTTGAGGATTGAGGATTGAAGATTGAGTATTGATGATTGAATATTGAGGGTTGAGGATTGAGGTTTGAGGATTGAGGATGAAGACTGAGGGTTGAGGATTGAGTTTTGAGGAACGAGGATTGAGGATTGAGGATTGAGGACTAAGGATTGACGATTGAGTATTGAAGATTGAGGATTTATGACTGAGGATTGACGACTGAGAATTGAGGATTGAGGATTGATGATTGAAGATTGAGTATTGAGGATTGAATATTGAGGATTGAGGATTGAGGATTGAGGATTGAGGATTGAGGATTGAGGATTGAAGATTGAGTATTGAGTATTGAAGGTTGAGGATTGTGGATTGAGGATTAAGGATTGAGGATTGAATATTGTAGATTGAGTATTGATACCTGAGGATTGAGGATTGAGGATTCAGGATTGAGGATTGAGGATTGAGGATTGAAGATTGACTATTGAGGATTGAAGATTGAGGGTTGAAGATTGCGTATTGATGATTGAATATTGAGGATTGAGGGTTGTGGATTGAGGACGAGGACTGAGGGTTGAATATTGACGTTTGAGGTCTGAGGATTAAGGATTGAGGATTGAGAATTGAGTATTGAGGATTGAGGATTGAAGATTGAGGATTGGGTATTTAGGATTGAAGAATGAGGATTGAGGATTGAGGTTTTAGGATTGAGGATTGAAGATTGAGTATTGATGATTGAATATTGAGGATTGAGGATTGAGGTTTGAGGATTGAGGATGAAGTCTGAGGGTTGAGGATTGAGGTTTGATGAACGAGGATTGAGGATTGAGGATTGAGGACTAAGGATTGACGATTGAGTATTGAAGATTGAGGAATGATGGCTGAGGATTGACGACTGAGAATTGAGGATTGAGGATTGATGATTGAAGGTTGAGTATTGAGGATTGAATATTGAGGATTGAGGATTGAGGATTGAGGATTGAGGATTGAGGATTGAGGATTGAAGATTGAGTATTGAGTATTGAAGGTTGAGGATTGTGGATTGAGGATTAAGGATTGAGGATTGAATATTGTAGATTGAGTATTGATACCTGAGGATTGAGGATTGAGGATTCAGGATTGAGGATTGAGGATTGAGGATTGAAGATTGACTATTGAGGATTGAAGATTGAGGGTTGAAGATTGCGTATTGATGATTGAATATTGAGGATTGAGGATTGAGGATTGAGGATTGAGGATTGAGGATTGAGGATTGAAGATTGAGTATTGATGATTGAATATTGAGGATTGAAGAATGAGGATTGAGGATTGAGGATTGAGGATTGAGGATTGAGGATCTAGGGTTGGAAATTGATTATTGAGTATTGAAGGCTGAGGATTGTGGATTGAGGATTGAGGATTGAGGATTGAGGATCGAGGATTGAGGATTGAGGATTGAGGATTGAGGATTGAGGATTGAGGATTGAGGATTGAGGATCGAAGATTGAGTATTGATGATTGAATATTGAGGATTGAGGATTGAGGTTTGAGGATTGAGGATTGGGGATTGAGGATTGAGGATTGAAGATTGAGTATTGATGATTGAATATTGAGGATTGAAGAATGAGGATTGAGGATTGAGGATTGAGGATTGAGGATTGAGGATCTAGGATTGGAAATTGATTATTGAGTATTGAAGGCTGAGGATTGTGCATTGAGGATTGAGGATTGAGGATTGAGGATTGAGGATTGAGGATTGAGGATTGAGGATTGAGGATTGAGGATGGAGGATCGAAGATTGAGTATTGATGATTGAATATTGAGGATTGAGGATTGAGGTTTGAGGATTGAGGATTGAGGATTGAGGATTGAGGATTGAGTATTGAAGATTGAGTATTGATGCCTGAGGATTGAGGATTGAGGATTGAGGATTGAGGATTGGAGATTGACTATTGAGGATTGAAGATTGAGGATTGAGGATTGAGGATTGAGAATTGAGAATTGAGTATGAGGACTGAGGGTTGAGGATTGAGGTTTGAGGAATGAGGACTGAGGGTTGGGGAATGAGGATTGAGGATTGAGGATTGAGGATTGAGCATTGAAGGTTGAGTATTGATGCCTGAGGATCGAGGATTGAGGATTGATGATTGAGGATCGATGATTGAAGATTGAGAATTGAGGATTGAAGATTGAGGTTTGAAGATTGAGTATTGATGATTGAATATTGAGGATTGAGGATTGAGGATTGAGGATTGAGGATTGAGGATTGAGGATCTAGGATTGGAGATTGATTATTGAGTATAGAAGCTTGAGGATTGTGGATTGAGGATTGAGGATTGAGGATTGAGGATTGAGGATTCAGAATTGAGAATTGAGGATTGAGGATTGAGGATTGAAGATTGAGTATTGATGATTGAATATTGAGGATTGAGGATTGAGAATTGAGGATTGAAGATTGAGTATTGAGGATTGAAGATTGAGGATTGAGTATTGAGGATTGAGGATTCAGGGTTGAAGATTGAGGATTGAGGATTGAGGATTGAGGATTGAGGATTGAGGATTGAAGATTGAATATTGATGATTGAATATTGAGGACTGAGGATTGAGGGTTGTGGATTGAGGACGAGGACTGAGGGTTGAATATTGACGTTTGAGGTCTGAGGATTAAGGATTGAGGATTGAGAATTGAGTATTGAGGATTGAGGATTGAAGATTGAGGATTGGGTATTTAGGATTGAAGAATGAGGACTGAGGATTGAGGTTTTAGGATTGAGGATTGAAGATTGAGTATTGATGATTGAATATTGAGGATTGAGGATTGAGGTTTGAGGATTGAGGATGAAGTCTGAGGGTTGAGGATTGAGGTTTGAGGAACGAGGATTGAGGATTGAGGATTGAGGACTAAGGATTGACGATTGAGTATTGAAGATTGAGGAATGATCGCTGAGGATTGACGACTGAGAATTGAGGATTGAGGATTGATGATCGAAGATTCAGTATTGAGGATTGAATATTGCGGATTGAGGATTGAGGATTGAGGATTGAGGATTGAGGATTGAGGATTGAAGATTGAGTATTGAGTATTGAAGGTTGAGGATTGTGGATTGAGGATTAAGGATTGAGGATTGAATATTGTAGATTGAGTATTGATGCCTGAGGATTGAGGATTGAGGATTGAGGATTGAGGATGGAAGATTGAGTACTGAGGATTGAAGATTGAGGGTTGAACATTGAGTATTGATGATTGAATATTGAGGATTGAGGATTGAGGATTGAGGATTGAGGATTGAGGATTGAGGATTGAGGATTGAAGATTGAGTATTGCTGATTGAATATTGAGGACTGGGGATTGAGGTTTGAGGATTGAGGACGAGGACTGACGGTAGAGGATTTAGGTTTGAGGATTGAGGATTGAGGACTGAGGATTGAGAATGCGTGCTAAGCGTCGGGGATTGAGATTCGACGACTGAGGACTGAGGATTGAGGATTGAGAATTGAGGATTGATGTTTGAGGATTGAAGATTGAGGATTGTGTATTGAGGATTGAGGAATGAGGATTGAGGATTGAGGATTGAGGATTGAGGATTGAGTATTGAGGATTGAGGATTGAGGATTGAGGATTGAGGATTGAGGATTGAGGATTGAAGATTGAGTATTGATGATTGAATATTGAGGATTGAGGATTGAGGTTTGAGGATTGAGGATTGAGGATTGAGGGTTGAGGATTGAGTATTGAAGATTGAGTATTGATGCCTGAGGATTGAGGATCGAGGATTGAGGATTGAGGATTGGAGATTGATTATTGAGGATTGAAGATTGAGGATTGAGGATTGAGGATTGAGAATTGAGAATTGAGTATGAGGACTGAGGGTTGAGGATTGAGGTTTGAGGAATGAGGATTGAGGGTTGGGGAATGAGGATTGAGGATTGAGGATTGAGGATTGAGCATTGAAGATTGAGTATTGATGCCTGAGGATTGAGGATTGAGGATTGAGGATTGAGGATTGAAGATTGAGTGTTGAGGGTTGAAGATTGAGGACTGAGGATTGAGGATTGAGGATTGAGGATTGAAGATTGAGTATTGAGGATTGAAGATTGAGGATTGAGTATTGATGATTGAGGATTCAGGGTTGAAGATTGAGGATTGAGGATTGAGGATTGACGATCTAGGATTGGAGATTGATTATTGAGTATAGAAGCTTGAGGATTGTGGATTGAGGATTGAGGATTGAGGATTGAGGATTGAGGATTGAGGATTCAGGATTGAGAATTGAGGATTGGAGATTGAGGATTGAGTATTGAGGATTGAGGATTCAGGGTTGAAGATTGAGGATTGAGGATTGAGGATTGAGGATTGAGGATTGAGGATTGAGGATTGGGTATTGAGGATTGAGGAATGAGGATTGAGGATTGAGGTTTGAGGATTGAGGATTGCAGATTGAGTATTGAGGATTGAAGATTGAGGATTGAGGATTGAGGATTGAGGAATGAGGATTGAATATTGAGTATTGAGGATTGAAGATTGAGGATAGAGGATTGAGTACTGAGGATGGAGGATGAGGGCTGAGGGTTGAGGATTGAGGATTGAGAAATGAGGATTGAGGATTGAGGATTGAAATTGAGGATTGGGTATTGAGGATTGAAGGATGAGGATTGAGGAATTAGGATTGAGGATTGAGGATTGAGGATTGAAGATTGAGGATTGGGTATTGAGGATTGAAGAATGAGGATTGAGGATTGAGGATTGAGGATTGAGTATTGAAGATTGAGTGCTGAGGATTGAAGATTGAGGATTGAGGATTGAGGATTGAGGATTGAGGATTGAAGATTGAGTATTGAGGATTGAAGATTGAGGATTGAGTATTGAGGATTGAGGATTCAGTGTTGAAGATTGAGGATTGAGGATTGAGGATTGAGGATTGAGGATTGAGAATTGAAGATTGAATATTGATGATTGAATATTGAGGACTGCGGATTGAGGGTTGTGGTTTGTGGGCGAGGACTCAGGGCTGAATATTGATGTTTGAGGTCCGGGGATTAAGGATTGAGGATTGAGAATTGAGGATTGAGGATTGAGGATTGAAGATTGAGGATTGAGTATTGAGGATTGAGGATTCAGGGTTGAAGATTGAGGATTGAGGATTGAGGATTGGGGATCTAGGATTGGAGATTGGTTATTGAGTATAGAAGCTTGAGGATTGTGAATTGAGGATTGAGGATTGAGGATTGAGGATTGAGGATTGAGGATTGAGGATTGAGAATTGAGGATTGGAGATTCAGGATTGAGTATTGTGGATTGAGGATTCAGGGTTGAAGATTGAGAATTGAGGATTGAGGATTGAGGATTGAGGATTGAGGATTGAGGATTGAGGATTGAGGATTGAGAATTGAGGATTGAGGATTGAAGATTGAGTATTGAGGATTGAAGATTGAGGATTGAGTATTGAGGATTGAGGATTCAGGGTTGAAGATTGAGGATTGAGGATTGAGGATTGAGGATTGAGGATTGAGGATTGAAGATTGAATATTGATGATTGAATATTGAGGACTGAGGATTGAGGGTTGTGTATTGAGGACGAGGACTGAGGGTTGAATATTGACGTTTGAGGTCTGAGGATTAAGGATTGAGGATTGAGAATTAAGTATTGAGGATTGAGGATGAAGTCTGAGGGTTGAGGATTGAGGTTTGAGGAACGAGGATTGAGGATTGAGGATTGAGGACTAAGGATTGGCGATTGAGTATTGAAGATTGAGGATTGGTGACTGAGGATTGACGACTGAGAATTTAGGATTGATGATTGAGGACTGAGGATTGAAGATTGAGTATTGAGTATTGAAGGTTGAGGACTATGGATTGAGGATTAAGGATTGAGGATTGAATATTGTAGATTGAGTATTGATGCCTGAGGATTGAGGATTGAGGATTGAGGATTGAGGATTGAGGATTGAAGATTGAGAATTGAGGATTGAAGATTGAGGTTTGAAGATTGATTATTGATGATTGAATACTGAGGATTGAGGATTGAGGAGTGAGGATTGAGGATTGAGGATTGAGCATTGAAGATTGAGTATTGATGATTGAATATTGAGGATTGAGGATTGAGCTTTGAGGATTGAGGATTGAGGATTGAGGATTGAGGATTGAGTATTGAAGATTGAGTATTGATGCCTGAGGATTGAGGATCGAGGATTGAGGATTGAGGATTGGAGATTGATTATTGAGGATTGAAGATTGAGGATTGAGGATTGAGGATTGAGAATTGAGAATTGAGTATGAGGACTGAGAGTTGAGGATTGAGGTTTGAGGAATGAGGATTGAGGGTTGGGGAATGAGGATTGAGGATTGAGGATTGAGGATTGAGCATTGAGGATTGAGTATTGATGCCTGAGGATTGAGGATAGAGGATTGATGATTGAGGATCGAGGATTGAAGATTGAGAATTGAGGATTGAAGATGGAGGATTGAGGATTGAGGATTGAGGATGGAGGATGAGGGCTGAGGGTTGAGGTTTGAGGATTGAGAAATGAGGATTGAGGATTGAGGATTGAAATTGAGGATTGTGTATTGAGGATTGAAGAATGAGGATTGAGGAATTAGGATTGAGGATTGAGGATTGAAGATTGAGGATTGGGTATTGAGGATTGAAGAATGAGGATTGAGGATTGAGGATTGAGGATTGAGGATTGAAGATTAGTAATGAGGATTGAAGATTGAGGGTTGAGGATTGAGGATTGAGGATTGAGGATTGAGGATTGAGTGTTGAGGGTTGAAGATTGAGGATTGAGGATAGAGGATTGAGGATTGAGGATTGAAATTGAGTATCGAGGATTGAAGATTGAGTATTGAGTATTGAGGATTAAGGATTCAGGGTTGAAGATTGAGGATTGAGGATTGAGGATTGAGGATCTAGGATTGGAGATTGATTATTGAGTATAGAAGGTTGAGGATTGTGGATTGAGGATTGAGGATTGAGGATTGAGGATTGAGGATTGAGGATTGAGAATTGAGGATTGAGGATTGAGGATTGAAGATTGAGTATTGATGATTGAATATTGAGGATTGAGGATTGAGGATTGAGGATTGAAGATTGAGTATTGAGGATTGAAGATTGAGGATTGAGTATTGAGGATTGAGGATTCAGGGTTGAAGATTGAGGATTGAGGATTGAGGATTGAGGATTGAGGATTGAGGATTGAAGATTGAATATTGAGGATTGAATATTGAGGACTGAGGATTGAGGGTTGTGGATTGAGGACGAGGACTGAGGGTTGAATATTGACGTTTGAGGTCTGAGGATTAAGGATTGAGGATTGGGAATTGAGTATTGAGGATTGAGGATTGAAGATTGAGGATTGGGTATTGAGGATTGAGGATTGAGGATTGCGGATTGAAGATTGAGGATTGGGTATTTAGGATTGAAGAATGAAGATTGAGGATTGAGGTCTGAGGATTGAAGATTGAGTATTGAGTATTGAAGGTTGAGGATTGTGGATTGAGGATTAAGGATTGAGGATTGAATATTGTAGATTGAGTATTGATAACTGAGGATTGAGGATTGAGGATTGAGGATTGAGGATTGAGGATTGAGGATTGAGGATTGAAGATTGACTATTGAGGATTGAGTATTGAGGATTGAGGATTCAGGGTTGAAGATTGAGGATTGAGGATTGAGGATTGAGGATTGAGGATTGAGGATTGGGTGTTTAGTATTGAAGAATGAGGATTGAGGATTGAGGTTTGAGGATCGAGGATTGAAGATTGAGTATTGATGATTGAATATTGAGGGTTGAGGATTGAGGTTTGAGGATTGAGGATGATGACTGAGGGTTGAGGATTGAGGTTTGAGGAACGAGGATCGAGGATTGAGGATTGAGGACTAAGGATTGACGATTGAGTATTGAAGATTGAGGATTGATGACTGAGGATTGACGACTGAGAATTGAGGATTGAGGATTGATGATTGAAGATTGAGTATTGAGGATTGAATACTGAGGATTGAGGATTGAGGATTGAGGATTGAGGATTGAGGATTGAGGATTGAAGATTGAGTATTGAGTATTGAAGGTTGAGGATTGTGGATTGAGGATTAAGTATTGTGGATTGAATATTGTAGATTGAGTTTTGATGCCTGAGGATTGAGGATTGAGTATTGTGGATTGAATATAGTAGATTGAGTATTGATGCCTGAGGATTGAGGATTGAGGATTGAGGATTGAGGATTGAGGATTGAAAGTTGAGTATTGAGGATTGAAGATTGAGTATTCAAGATTGAGTATTGATGATTGAATATTGAGGATTGAGGATTGAGGATTGGGTATTGAGGATTGAGTAATGAGGATTGAGGATTGAGGTTTGAGTATTGGGGATTGCAGATTGAGTATTGGCGATTGAAGATTGAGGATTGAGGATTGAGGATTGAGGAATGAGGATCGAAGATTGAGTATTGAGGATTGAAGATTGAGGATAGAGGATTGAGTACTGAGGATGGAGGATGAAGGCTGAGGGTTGAAGATTGAGGATTGAGAAATGAGGATTGAGGATTGAGGATTGAAATTGAGGATTGGGTATTGAGGATTGAAGAATGAGGATTGAGGAATTAGGATTGAGGATTGAGGATTGAGGATTGAAGATTGAGGATTGGGTATTGAGGATTGAAGAATGAGGATTGAGGATTGAGGATTGGGGATTGAGGATTGAAGATTAGTGTTGAGGATTGAAGATTGAGGATTGAGGATTGAGGATTGAGGATTGAGGATTGAAGATTGGGTATTGAGGATTGAAGATTGAGGATTGAGTATTGAGGATTGAGGATTCAGGATTGAAAATTGAGGATTGAGGATCGAGGATTGAGGATTGAGGATTGAGGATTGAAGATTGAATATTGATGATTGAATATTGAGGACTGAGGATTGAGGGTTGTGGATTGAGGACGAGGGCTGAGGGTTGAATATTGATGTTTGAGATCTGAGTATTAAGGATTGAGGATTGAGAATTGAGGATTGAGGATTGAGGATTGAAGATTGAGGATTGGGTATTTTGATTGAAGAATGAGGATTGAGGATTGAGGTTTGAGGATTGGGGATTGAAGATTGAGTATTGATGATTGAATATTGAGGATTGAGGATTGAGGTTTGAGGATTGAGGATGAAGACTGAGGGTTGAGGATTGAGGATTGAGGATTGAGTATTGAAGATTGAGTATTGATACCTGAGGATTGAGGATTGAGGATTGAGGATTGAGGATTGAGGATGGAAGATTTAGTATTGGGGATTGAAAATTGAGGATTGAGGATTGAGGATTGAGGATGGAGAATGAGGACTGACGGTTGAGGATTGAGGTTTGAGGATAGAAGATTGAGGACTGAGGACTGAGGATTGAGGATTGAGGATATAGCATTGAGGATTGAAGATTGAGTACTGGGGATTCGGGATTGCAGATTGAGGATTAAGGATTGAAGATTGAGTATTGAGGATTGAAGATAGAGGATTGAGTATTGAGGATTGAGGATTCAGGGTTGAAAATTGAGGATTGAGGATTGAGGATTGAGGATTGAGGATTGAGGATTGAAGATTGAATATTGATGATTGAATATTGAGGACAGAGGATTGTGGGTTGTGGATTGAGGACGAGGACTGAGGGTTGAATATTGATGTTTGAGGTCTGAGGATTAAGGATTGAGGATTGAGAATTGAGGATTGAGGATTGAGGATTGGAAATTGAGGATTGGGTATTTAGGATTGAAGAATGAGGATTGAGGATTGAGGTTTGAGGATTGAGGATTGAAGATTGGGTATTGATGATTGAATATTGAGGATTGATGATTGAGGTTTGAGGATTGAGGACGAGGACTGACGGTTGAGGATTGAGGTTTGAGGATTAAGGATTGGGGATTGAGGACTGAGGATTGAGGATTGAGGATTGAGCATTGAGGATTGAAGATTGATGACTGGGGATTGAGGATTGAAGATTGAGGATTAACGATTGAAGGTTGGGGATTGAGGACCTAGGATCGGAGATTGATTATTGAGGATTGAAGATTGAGGATTGAGGATTGAGGATTGAGAATTGAGAATTGAGGATGAGGACTGAGGGTTGAGGATTGAGGTTTGAGGAATGAGGATTGATGGTTGAGGATTGAGGATTGAGGATTGAGAATTGAGGATTGAGTATTGAAGATTGAGTGTTGATGCCTGAGGCTTGAGGATTGAGTATTGAGTATTGAGGATTGAGGATTGAAGATTGAGTATTGGGGATTGAAGACTGAGGATTGAGGATTGAGGATTGAGGTTGGAGAATGAGGACGGACGGTTGAGGATTGAGGTTTGAGGATTGAAGATTGAGGTCTGAGGACTGAGGATTGAGGATTGAGGATTGGGCATTGAGGATTGAAGATTGAGTACTGGGGATTGGGGATTGAAGATTGAGGATTAAGGATTGAAGATTGAGTATTGATGATTGAATATTGAGGATTGAGGATTGTGGTTTGAGGATTGAGGATTGATGTTTGAGGATTGAAGATTGAGGATTGGGGATTGAGGATTGAGGAATGAGGATTGAAGATTGAGTATTGAGGATTGAAGATTGAGGATAGAGGATTGAGTACTGAGGATGGACGTTGAGGGCTGAGGGTTGAGGGTTGAGGATTGAGAAATGAGGATTGAGGATTGAGGATAGAAATTGAGGATTGGGTATTGAGGATTGAAGAATGAGGATTGAGGAATTAGGATTGAGGATTGAGGATTGAGGGCTGAAGATTGAGGATTCGGTATTGAGGATTGAAGAATGAGGATTGAGGATTGAGAATTGAGGATTGAGGATTGAAGATTGAGTGTTGAGGATTGAAAATTGAGGATTGAGGATTGACGATTGAGGATTGAGGATTGAAGATTGAGTATTGAGGATTGAAGATTGAGGATTGAGTATTGAGGATTCAGGGTTGAAGACTGAGGATTGAGGATTGAGGATTGAGGGTTGAGGATTGAGGAATGAAGATTGAATATTTATGATTGAATATTGAGGACTGAGGATTGAGGGTTGTGGATTGAGGACGAGGACTGAGGGTTGAATATTGATGTTTGAGGTCTGAGGATTAAGGATTGAGGATTGAGAATTGAGGATTGAGGATTGAGGATTGAAGATTAAGGATTGGGTATTTAGGATTGAAGAATGTGGATTGAGGATTGAGGTTTGAGGATTGGGGATTGAAGATTGAGTATTGATGATTGAATATTGAGGATTGAGGATTGAGGTTTGAGGATTGAGGATGAAGACTGAGGGTTGAGGATTGAGGTTTGAGGAACGATGATTGAGGATTGAGGATTGAGAACTAAGGATTGACGATTGAGTATTGAAGATTGAGGATTGATGACTGAGGATTGACGACTGAGAATTGAGGATTGAGGATTGATGATTGAAGATTGAGTATTGAGGATTGAATATTGCGAATTGAGGATTGAGGATTGAGGATTGAGGATTGAGGATTGAGGATTGAGGATTGCGGATTGAGGATTGAGGATTGAGGATTGAGGATTGAGAATTGAGGATTGAGGATTGAGGATTGAAGATTGAGTATTGATGATTGAATATTGAGGATTGAGGATAGAGGATTGAGGATTGAAGATTGAGTATTGAGGATTGAAGATTGAGGATTGAGTATTGAGGATTGAGGATTCAGGGTTGAAGATTGAGGATTGAGGATTGAGGATTGAAGATTGAGTATTGAGTATTGAAGGTTGAGGATTGTGGATTGAGGATTAAGGATTGTGGATTGAATATTGTAGATTGAGTATTGATGCCTGAGGATTGAGGATTGAGGATTGTGGATTGAATATTGTAGATTGAGTATTGGTGCCTGAGGATTGAGGATTGAGGATTGAGGATTGAGGATTGAGGATTGAAGGTTGAGTATTGAGGATTGAAGATTGAGGATTCAAGATTGAGTATTGATGATTGAATATTGAGGATTGAGGATTGAGGATTGAGGATTGAGGATTGGGTATTGAGGATTGAGTAATGAGGATTGAGGATTGAGGTTTGAGTATTGGGGATTGCAGATTGAGTATTGGCGATTGAAGATTGAGGATTGAGGATTGAGGATTGAGGAATGAGGATTGAGTACTGAGGATGGAGGATGAGGGCTGAGGGTTGAAGATTGAGGATTGAGAAATGAGGATTGAGGATTGAGGATTGAAATTGAGGATTGGGTATTGAGGATTGAAGAATGAGGATTGAGGAATTAGGATTGAGGATTGAGGATTGAGGATTGAAGATTGAGGATTGGGTATTGAGGATTGAAGAATGAGGATTGAGGATTGAGGATTGGGGATTGAGGATTGAAGATTAGTGTTGAGGATTGAAGATCGAGGATTGAGGATTGAGGATTGAGGATTGAGGATTGAAGATTGGGTATTGAGGATTGAAGATTCAGGATTGAGTATTGATGATTGAATATTGAGGATTGAGGATTGAGGTTTGAGGATTGAGGACGAGGAGTGACGGTAGAGGATTTAGGTTTGAGGATTGAGGATTGAGGAACGAGGATTGAGGATGAGTGCTAAGGGTCGGGGATTGAGGTTCGACGACTGAGGACTGAGGATTGAGGATTGAGAATTGAGGATTGATGTTTGAGGATTGAAGATTGAGGATTGAGGATTGAGGATTGAGGTATGAGGATTGAAGATTGAGTATTGAGGATTGAAGATTGAGGATAGAGGATTGAGTACTGAGGATGGAGGATGAGGGCTGAGGGTTGAGGGTTGAGGATTGAGAAATGAGGATTGAGGATTGAGGATAGAAATTGAGGATTGGGTATTGAGGATTGAAGAATGAGGATTGAGGAATTAGGATTGAGGATTGAGGATTGAGGACTGAAGATTGAGGATTGGGTATTGAGGATTGAAGAATGAGGATTGAGGATTGAGGATTGAGGATTGAGGATTGAAGATTGAGTGTTGAGGATTGAAAATTGAGGATTGAGGATTGACGATTGAGGATTGAGGATTGAAGATTGAGTATTGAGGATTGAAGATTGAGGATTGAGTATTGAGGATTCAGGGTTGAAGACTGAGGATTGAGGATTGAGGATTGAGGATTGAGGATTGAGGATTGAAGATTGAATATTTATGATTGAATATTGAGGACTGAGGATGGAGGGTTGTGGATTGAGGACGAGGTCTGAGGGTTGAATATTGATGTTTGAGGTCTGAGGATTTAGGATTGAAGATTGAGAATTGAGGATTGAGGATTGAGGATTGAAGATTAAGGATTGGGTATTTAGGATTGAAGAATGTGGATTGAGGATTGAGGTTTGAGTATTGTGGATTGAAGATAGAGTATTGATGATTGAATATTGAGGATTGAGGATTGAGGTTTGAGGATTGAGGATGAAGACTGAGGGTTGAGGATTGAGGTTTGAGGAACGATGATTCAGGATTGAGGATTGAGGACTAAGGATTGACGATTGAGTATTGAAGATTGAGGATTGATGACTGAGGATTGACGACTGAGAATTGAGGATTGAGGATTGATGATTGAAGATTGAGTATTGAGGATTGAATATTGCGGATTGAGGATTGAGGATTGAGGATTGAGGATTGAGGATTGAGGATTGAGGATTGAGGATTAAGGATTGAGGATTGAGGATTGAGGATTGAGAATTGAGGATTGAGGATTGACGATTGAAGATTGAGTATTGATGATTGAATATTGAGGATTGAGGATTGAGGATTGAGGATTGAAGATTGAGTATTGTGGATTGAAGATTGAGGATTGAGTATTGAGGATTGAGGATTCAGGGTTGAAGATTGAGGATTGAGGATTGAGGATTGAGGATTGAGGATTGAGTATTGGGTGTTTAGTATTGAAGAATGAGGATTGAGGATTGAGGTTTGAGGATTGAGGATTGAAGATTGAGTATTGATGATTGAATATTGAGGGTTGAGGATTGAGGTTTGAGGATTGAGGATGAAGACTGACGGTTGAGGATTGAGGTTTGAGGAACGAGGATCGAGGATTGAGGATTGAGGACTAAGGATTGACGATTGAGTATTGAAGATTGAGGATTGATGACTGAGGCTTGACGACTGAGAATTGAGGATTGAGGATTGATGATTGAAGATTGAGTATTGAGGATTGAATATTGAGGATTGAGGATTGAGGATTGAGGATTGAGGATTGAGGATTGAGGATTGAGGATTGAGGATTGAAGATTGAGTATTTAGTATTGAAGGTTGAGGATTGTGGATTGAGGATTAAGGATTGTGGATTGAATATTGTAGCTTGAGTTTTGATGCCTGAGGATTGAGGATTGAGGATTGTGGATTGAATATTGTAGATTGAGTACTGATGCCTGAGGATTGAGGATTGAGGATTGAGGATTGAGGATTGAGGATTGAGGATTGAGGATTGAGGATTGAGGATTGAAGATTGGGTATTGAGGATTGAAGATTGAGGATTGAGTATTGAGGATTGAGGATTCAGGATTGAAAATTGAGGATTGGGGATCGAGGATTGAGGATTGAGGATTGAGGATTGAAGATTGAATATTGATGATTGAATATTGAGGACTGAGGATTGAGGATTGAGAATTGAGAATTGAGGATGAGGACTGAGGGTTGAGGATTGAGGTTTGAGGAATGAGGATTGATGGTTGAGGATTGAGGATAGAGGATTGAGGATTGAGGATTGAGTATTGAAGATTGAGTATTGATGCCTGAGGCTTGAGGATTGAGGATTGAGTATTGAGGATTGAGGATTGAAGATTGAGTATTGGGGATTGAAGATTGAGGATTGAGGATTGAGGATTGAGGATTGAGGATTGAGGATCTAGGATTGGAAATTGATTATTGAGTATTGAAGGCTGAGGATTGTGGATTGAGGATTGAGGATTGAGGATTGAGGATTGAGGATTGAGGATTGAGGATTGAGGATTGAGGATTGAGGATTGAGGATCGAAGATTGAGTATTGATGATTGAATATTGATGATTGAGGATTGAGGTTTGAGGATTGAGGATTGAGGATTGAGGATTGAGGATTGAGTATTGAAGATTGAGTATTGATGCCTGAGGATTGAGGATCGAGGATTGAGGATTGAGGATTGGAGATTGACTATTGAGGATTGAAGATTGAGGATTGAGGATTGAGGATTGAGAATTGAGAATTGAGTATGAGGACTGAGGGTTGAGGATTGAGGTTTGAGGAATGAGGACTGAGGGTTGGGGAATGAGGATTGAGGATTCAAGATTGAGGATTGAGCATTGAAGGTTGAGTATTGATGCCTGAGGGTTGGGGATTGAGGATTGATGATTGAGGATCGAGGATTGAAGATTGAGAATTGAGGATTGAAGATCGAGGATTGTGGATTGAGGATTGAGGATGGAGGATGAGGGCTGAGGGTTGAGGATTGAGGATTGAGAAATGAGGATTGAGGATTGAGGATTGAAATTGAGAATTGGGTATTGGGGATTGAAGAATGAGGATTGAGGAATTAGGATTGAGGATTGAGGATTGAGGATTGAAGATTGAGGATTGGGTATTGAGGGTTGAAGAATGAGGATTGAGGATTGAGGATTGAGGATTGAGGATTGAGGATTGAAGATTGAGTGTTGAGGATTGAAGATTGAGGATTGAGGATTGAGGATTGAGGATTGAGGGTTGAAGATTGAGTATTGAGGATTGAAGATTGAGGATTGAGTATTGAGGATTGTGGATTCAGGGTTGAAGATTGAGGATTGAGGATTGAGGATTGAGGATTGCGGATTGAAGATTGATGATTGGGTATTTAGGATTGAAGAATGAGGATTGAGGATTGAGGTCTGAGGATTGAGGATTGAAGATTGAGTATTGATGATTGAATATTGAGGGTTGAGGATTGAGGTTTGAGTATGGAGGATGAAGACTGAGGGTTGAGGATTGAGGTTTGAGGAACGAGGATTGAGGATTGACGATTGAGGACTAATGATTGACGATTGAGTATTGAAGATTGAGGATTGATGACTGAGGATTGACGACTGAGAATTGAGGATTGAGGATTGATGATTGAAGATTGAGTATTGAGGATTGAATATTGAGGATTGAGGATTGAGTATTGAGGATTGAGGATTGAGGATTGAGGATTGAGGATTGAAGATTGAGTATTGAGTATTGAAGGTTGAGGATTGTGGATTGAGGATTAAGTATTGTGGATTGAATATTGTAGATTGAGTTTTGATGCCTGAGGATTGAGGATTGAGTATTGTGGATTGAATATAGTAGATTGAGTATTGATGCCTGAGGATTGAGGATTGAGGATTGAGGATTGAGGATTGAGGATTGAAAGTTGAGTATTGAGGATTGAAGATTGAGTATTCAAGATTGAGTATTGATGATTGAATATTGAGGATTGAGGATTGAGGATTGGGTATTGAGGATTGAGTAATGAGGATTGAGGATTGAGGTTTGAGTATTGGGGATTGCAGATTGAGTATTGGCGATTGAAGATTGAGGATTGAGGATTGAGGATTGAGGAATGAGGATCGAAGATTGAGTATTGAGGATTGAAGATTGAGGATAGAGGATTGAGTACTGAGGATGGAGGATGAAGGCTGAGGGTTGAAGATTGAGGATTGAGAAATGAGGATTGAGGATTGAGGATTGAAATTGAGGATTGGGTATTGAGGATTGAAGAATGAGGATTGAGGAATTAGGATTGAGGATTGAGGATTGAGGATTGAAGATTGAGGATTGGGTATTGAGGATTGAAGAATGAGGATTGAGGATTGAGGATTGGGGATTGAGGATTGAAGATTAGTGTTGAGGATTGAAGATTCAGGATTGAGGATTGAGGATTGAGGATTGAGGATTGAAGATTGGGTATTGAGGATTGAAGATTGAGGATTGAGTATTGAGGATTGAGGATTCAGGATTGAAAATTGAGGATTGAGGATCGAGGATTGAGGATTGAGGATTGAGGATTGAAGATTGAATATTGATGATTGAATATTGAGGACTGAGGATTGAGGGTTGTGGATTGAGGACGAGGGCTGAGGGTTGAATATTGATGTTTGAGATCTGAGTATTAAGGATTGAGGATTGAGAATTGAGGATTGAGGATTGAGGATTGAAGATTGAGGATTGGGTATTTAGGATTGAAGAATGAGGATTGAGGATTGAGGTTTGAGGATTGAGGATTGATGATTGAGTGTTGTCGATTGAATATTGAGGATTGAGGATTGAGGTTTGAGGATTGAGGACGAGGACTGACGGTTGAGGATTGAGGTTAGAGGATTGAGGATTGGGGATTGAGGACTGAGGATTGAGGATTGAGGATTGAGGATTGAGCATTGAGGATTGAAGATTGATGACTGGGGATTGAGGATTGAATATTGAGGATTAACGATTGAAGATTGGGGATTGAGGATCTAGGATCGGAGATTGATTATTGAGGATTGAAGATTGAGGATTGACGATTGAGGATTGAGAATTGAGAATTGAGGATGAGGACTGAGGGTTGAGGATTGAGGTTTGAGGAATGAGGATTGATGATTGAGGATTGAGGATTGAGGATTGAGGATTGAGGATTGAGGATTGAGTATTGAAGATTGAGTATTGATACCTGAGGATTGAGGATTGAGGATTGAGGATTGAGGATTGAGGATTGAAGATTTAGTATTGGGGATTGAAGATTGAGGATTGAGGATTGAGGATTGAGGATGGAGAATGAGGACTGACGGTTGAGGATTGAGGTTTGAGGATTGAAGATTGAGGACTGAGGACTGAGGACTAAGGATTGGCGATTGAGTATTGAAGATTGAGGATTGGTGACTGAGGATTGACGACTGAGAATTTAGGATTGATGATTGAGGACTGAGGATTGAAGATTGAGTATTGAGTATTGAAGGTTGAGGACTATGGATTGAGGATTAAGGATTGAGGATTGAATATTGTAGATTGAGTATTGATGCCTGAGGATTGAGGATTGAGGATTGAGGATTGAGGATTGAGGATTGAAGATTGAGAATTGAGGATTGAAGATTGAGGTTTGAAGATTGATTATTGATGATTGAATACTGAGGATTGAGGATTGAGGAGTGAGGATTGAGGATTGAGGATTGAGCATTGAAGATTGAGTATTGATGATTGAATATTGAGGATTGAGGATTGAGCTTTGAGGATTGAGGATTGAGGATTGAGGATTGAGGATTGAGTATTGAAGATTGAGTATTGATGCCTGAGGATTGAGGATCGAGGATTGAGGATTGAGGATTGGAGATTGATTATTGAGGATTGAAGATTGAGGATTGAGGATTGAGGATTGAGAATTGAGAATTGAGTATGAGGACTGAGAGTTGAGGATTGAGGTTTGAGGAATGAGGATTGAGGGTTGGGGAATGAGGATTGACGATTGAGGATTGAGGATTGAGCATTGAGGATTGAGTATTGATGCCTGAGGATTGAGGATAGAGGATTGATGATTGAGGATCGAGGATTGAAGATTGAGAATTGAGGATTGAAGATGGAGGATTGAGGATTGAGGATTGAGGATGGAGGATGAGGGCTGAGGGTTGAGGATTGAGGATTGAGAAATGAGGATTGAGGATTGAGGATTGAAATTGAGGATTGTGTATTGAGGATTGAAGAATGAGGATTGAGGAATTAGGATTGAGGATTGAGGATTGAAGATTGAGGATTGGGTATTGAGGATTGAAGAATGAGGATTGAGGATTGAGGATTGAGGATTGAGGATTGAAGATTAGTAATGAGGATTGAAGATTGAGGGTTGAGGATTGAGGATTGAGGATTGAGGATTGAGGATTGAGTGTTGAGGGTTGAAGATTGAGGATTGAGGATAGAGGATTGAGGATTGAGGATTGAAATTGAGTATCGAGGATTGAAGATTGAGTATTGAGTATTGAGGATTAAGGATTCAGGGTTGAAGATTGAGGATTGAGGATTGAGGATTGAGGATCTAGGATTGGAGATTGATTATTGAGTATAGAAGGTTGAGGATTGTGGATTGAGGATTGAGGATTGAGGATTGAGGATTGAGGATTGAGGATTGAGAATTGAGGATTGAGGATTGAGGATTGAAGATTGAGTATTGATGATTGAATGTTGAGGATTGAGGATTGAGGATTGAGGATTGAAGATTGAGTATTGAGGATTGAAGATTGAGGATTGAGTATTGAGGATTGAGGATTCAGGGTTGAAGATTGAGGATTGAGGATTGAGGATTGAGGATTGAGGATTGAGGATTGAAGATTGAATATTGATGATTGAATATTGAGGACTGAGGATTGAGGGTTGTGGATTGAGGACGAGGACTGAGGGTTGAATATTGACGTTTGAGGTCTGAGGATTAAGGATTGAGGATTGGGAATTGAGTATTGAGGATTGAGGATTGAAGATTGAGGATTGGGTATTGAGGATTGAGGATTGAGGATTGCGGATTGAAGATTGAGGATTGGGTATTTAGGATTGAAGAATGAAGATTGAGGATTGAGGTCTGAGGATTGAAGATTGAGTATTGAGTATTGAAGGTTGAGGATTGTGGATTGAGGATTAAGGATTGAGGATTGAATATTGTAGATTGAGTATTGATAACTGAGGATTGAGGATTGAGGATTGAGGATTGAGGATTGAGGATTGAGGATTGAGGATTGAAGATTGACTATTGAGGATTGAGTATTGAGGATTGAGGATTCAGGGTTGAAGATTGAGGATTGAGGATTGAGGATTGAGGATTGAGGATTGAGGATTGGGTGTTTAGTATTGAAGAATGAGGATTGAGGATTGAGGTTTGAGGATTGAGGATTGAAGATTGAGTATTGATGATTGAATATTGAGGGTTGAGGATTGAGGTTTGAGGATTGAGGATGATGACTGAGGGTTGAGGATTGAGGTTTGAGGAACGAGGATCGAGGATTGAGGATTGAGGACTAAGGATTGACGATTGAGTATTGAAGATTGAGGATTGATGACTGAGGATTGACGACTGAGAATTGAGGATTGAGGATTGATGATTGAAGATTGAGTATTGAGGATTGAATACTGAGGATTGAGGATTGAGGATTGAGGATTGAGGATTGAGGATTGAGGATTGAAGATTGAGTATTGAGTATTGAAGGTTGAGGATTGTGGATTGAGGATTAAGTATTGTGGATTGAATATTGTAGATTGAGTTTTGATGCCTGAGGATTGAGGATTGAGTATTGTGGATTGAATATAGTAGATTGAGTATTGATGCCTGAGGATTGAGGATTGAGGATTGAGGATTGAGGATTGAGGATTGAAAGTTGAGTATTGAGGATTGAAGATTGAGTATTCAAGATTGAGTATTGATGATTGAATATTGAGGATTGAGGATTGAGGATTGGGTATTGAGGATTGAGTAATGAGGATTGAGGATTGAGGTTTGAGTATTGGGGATTGCAGATTGAGTATTGGCGATTGAAGATTGAGGATTGAGGATTGAGGATTGAGGAATGAGGATCGAAGATTGAGTATTGAGGATTGAAGATTGAGGATAGAGGTTTGAGTACTGAGGATGGAGGATGAAGGCTGAGGGTTGAAGATTGAGGATTGAGAAATGAGGATTGAGGATTGAGGATTGAAATTGAGGATTGGGTATTGAGGATTGAAGAATGAGGATTGAGGAATTAGGATTGAGGATTGAGGATTGAGGATTGAAGGTTGAGGATTGGGTATTGAGGATTGAAGAATGAGGATTGAGGATTGAGGATTGGGGATTGAGGATTGAAGATTAGTGTTGAGGATTGAAGATTGAGGATTGAGGATTGAGGATTGAGGATTGAGGATTGAAGATTGGGTATTGAGGATTGAAGATTGAGGATTGAGTATTGAGGATTGAGGATTCAGGATTGAAAATTGAGGATTGAGGATCGAGGATTGAGGATTGAGGATTGAGGATTGAAGATTGAATATTGATGATTGAATATTGAGGACTGAGGATTGAGGGTTGTGGATTGAGGACGAGGGCTGAGGGTTGAATATTGATGTTTGAGATCTGAGTATTAAGGATTGAGGATTGAGAATTGAGGATTGAGGATTGAGGATTGAAGATTGAGGATTGGGTATTTAGGATTGAAGAATGAGGATTGAGGATTGAGGTTTGAGGATTGAGGATTGATGATTGAGTGTTGTCGACTGAATATTGAGGATTGAGGATTGAGGTTTGAGGATTGAGGACGAGGACTGACGGTTGAGGATTGAGGTTAGAGGATTGAGGATTGGGGATTGAGGACTGAGGATTGAGGATTGAGGATTGAGGATTGAGCATTGAGGATTGAAGATTGATGACTGGGGATTGAGGATTGAATATTGAGGATTAACGATTGAAGATTGGGGATTGAGGATCTAGGATCGGAGATTGATTATTGAGGATTGAAGATTGAGGATTGACGATTGAGGATTGAGAATTGAGAATTGAGGATGAGGACTGAGGGTTGAGGATTGAGGTTTGAGGAATGAGGATTGATGATTGAGGATTGAGGATTGAGGATTGAGGATTGAGGATTGAGGATTGAGTATTGAAGATTGAGTATTGATACCTGAGGATTGAGGATTGAGGATTGAGGATTGAGGATTGAGGATGGAAGATTTAGTATTGGGGATTGAAGATTGAGGATTGAGGATTGAGGATTGAGGATGGAGAATGAGGACTGACGGTTGAGGATTGAGGTTTGAGGATAGAAGATTGAGGACTGAGGACTGAGGATTGAGGATTGAGGATATAGCATTGAGGATTGAAGATTGAGTACTGGGGATTCGGGATTGCAGATTGAGGATTAAGGATTGAAGATTGAGTATTGAGGATTGAAGATAGAGGATTGAGTATTGAGGATTGAGGATTCAGGGTTGAAAATTGAGGATTGAGGATTGAGGATTGAGGATTGAGGATTGAGGATTGAAGATTGAATATTGATGATTGAATATTGAGGACAGAGGATTGTGGGTTGTGGATTGAGGACGAGGACTGAGGGTTGAATATTGATGTTTGAGGTCTGAGGATTAAGGATTGAGGATTGAGAATTGAGGATTGAGGATTGAGGATTGGAAATTGAGGATTGGGTATTTAGGATTGAAGAATGAGGATTGAGGATTGAGGTTTGAGGATTGAGGATTGAAGATTGGGTATTGATGATTGAATATTGAGGATTGATGATTGAGGTTTGAGGATTGAGGACGAGGACTGACGGTTGAGGATTGAGGTTTGAGGATTAAGGATTGGGGATTGAGGACTGAGGATTGAGGATTGAGGATTGAGCATTGAGGATTGAAGATTGATGACTGGGGATTGAGGATTGAAGATTGAGGATTAACGATTGAAGGTTGGGGATTGAGGACCTAGGATCGGAGATTGATTATTGAGGATTGAAGATTGAGGATTGAGGATTGAGGATTGAGAATTGAGAATTGAGGATGAGGACTGAGGGTTGAGGATTGAGGTTTGAGGAATGAGGATTGATGGTTGAGGATTGAGGATTGAGGATTGAGAATTGAGGATTGAGTATTGAAGATTGAGTATTGATGCCTGAGGCTTGAGGATTGAGTATTGAGTATTGAGGATTGAGGATTGAAGATTGAGTATTGGGGATTGAAGACTGAGGATTGAGGATTGAGGATTGAGGTTGGAGAATGAGGACGGACGGTTGAGGATTGAGGTTTGAGGATTGAAGATTGAGGTCTGAGGACTGAGGATTGAGGATTGAGGATTGAGCATTGAGGATTGAAGATTGAGTACTGGGGATTGGGGATTGAAGATTGAGGATTAAGGATTGAAGATTGAGTATTGATGATTGAATATTGAGGATTGAGGATTGTGGTTTGAGGATTGAGGATTGATGTTTGAGGATTGAAGATTGAGGATTGGGGATTGAGGATTGAGGAATGAGGATTGAAGATTGAGTATTGAGGATTGAAGATTGAGGATAGAGGATTGAGTACTGAGGATGGACGTTGAGGGCTGAGGGTTGAGGGTTGAGGATTGAGAAATGAGGATTGAGGATTGAGGATAGAAATTGAGGATTGGGTATTGAGGATTGAAGAATGAGGATTGAGGAATTAGGATTGAGGATTGAGGATTGAGGGCTGAAGATTGAGGATTCGGTATTGAGGATTGAAGAATGAGGATTGAGGATTGAGAATTGAGGATTGAGGATTGAAGATTGAGTGTTGAGGATTGAAAATTGAGGATTGAGGATTGACGATTGAGGATTGAGGATTGAAGATTGAGTATTGAGGATTGAAGATTGAGGATTGAGTATTGAGGATTCAGGGTTGAAGACTGAGGATTGAGGATTGAGGATTGAGGGTTGAGGATTGAGGAATGAAGATTGAATATTTATGATTGAATATTGAGGACTGAGGATTGAGGGTTGTGGATTGAGGACGAGGACTGAGGGTTGAATATTGATGTTTGAGGTCTGAGGATTAAGGATTGAGGATTGAGAATTGAGGATTGAGGATTGAGGATTGAAGATTAAGGATTGGGTATTTAGGATTGAAGAATGTGGATTGAGGATTGAGGTTTGAGGATTGGGGATTGAAGATTGAGTATTGATGATTGAATATTGAGGATTGAGGATTGAGGTTTGAGGATTGAGGATGAAGACTGAGGGTTGAGGATTGAGGTTTGAGGAACGATGATTGAGGATTGAGGATTGAGAACTAAGGATTGACGATTGAGTATTGAAGATTGAGGATTGATGACTGAGGATTGACGACTGAGAATTGAGGATTGAGGATTGATGATTGAAGATTGAGTATTGAGGATTGAATATTGCGAATTGAGGATTGAGGATTGAGGATTGAGGATTGAGGATTGAGGATTGAGGATTGCGGATTGAGGATTGAGGATTGAGGATTGAGGATTGAGAATTGAGGATTGAGGATTGAGGATTGAAGATTGAGTATTGATGATTGAATATTGAGGATTGAGGATTGAGGATTGAGGATTGAAGATTGAGTATTGAGGATTGAAGATTGAGGATTGAGTATTGAGGATTGAGGATTCAGGGTTGAAGATTGAGGATTGAGGATTGAGGATTGAGGATTGAGGATTGAGGATTGGGTGTTTAGTATTGAAGAATGAGGATTGAGGATTGAGGTTTGAGAATTGAGGATTGAAGATTGAGTATTGATGATTGAATATTGAGGGTTGAGGATTGAGGTTTGAGGATTGAGGATGAAGACTGAGGGTTGAGGATTGAGGTTTGAGGAACGAGGATCGAGGATTGAGGATTGAGGACTAAGGATTGACGATTGAGTATTGAAGATTGAGGATTGATGACTGAGGATTGACAACTGATAATTGAGGATTGAGGATTGATGATTGAAGATTGAGTATTGAGGATTGAATATTGAGGATTGAGGATTGAGGATTGAGGATTGAGGATTGAGGATTGAGGATTGAAGATTGAGTATTGAGTATTGAAGGTTGAGGATTGTGGATTGAGGATTAAGGATTGTGGATTGAATATTGTAGATTGAGTATTGATGCCTGAGGATTGAGGATTGAGGATTGTGGATTGAATATTGTAGATTGAGTATTGGTGCCTGAGGATTGAGGATTGAGGATTGAGGATTGAGGATTGAGGATTGAAGGTTGAGTATTGAGGATTGAAGATTGAGGATTCAAGATTGAGTATTGATGATTGAATATTGAGGATTGAGGATTGAGGATTGAGGATTGAGGATTGGGTATTGAGGATTGAGTAATGAGGATTGAGGATTGAGGTTTGAGTATTGGGGATTGCAGATTGAGTATTGGCGATTGAAGATTGAGGATTGAGGATTGAGGATTGAGGAATGAGGATTGAGTACTGAGGATGGAGGATGAGGGCTGAGGGTTGAAGATTGAGGATTGAGAAATGAGGATTGAGGATTGAGGATTGAAATTGAGGATTGGGTATTGAGGATTGAAGAATGAGGATTGAGGAATTAGGATTGAGGATTGAGGATTGAGGATTGAAGATTGAGGATTGGGTATTGAGGATTGAAGAATGAGGATTGAGGATTGAGGATTGGGGATTGTAGATTGAAGATTAGTGTTGAGGATTGAAGATCGAGGATTGAGGATTGAGGATTGAGGATTGAGGATTGAAGATTGGGTATTGAGGATTGAAGATTCAGGATTGAGTATTGATGATTGAATATTGAGGATTGAGGATTGAGGTTTGAGGATTGAGGACGAGGAGTGACGGTAGAGGATTTAGGTTTGAGGATTGAGGATTGAGGAACGAGGATTGAGGATGAGTGCTAAGGGTCGGGGATTGAGGTTCGACGACTGAGGACTGAGGATTGAGGATTGAGAATTGAGGATTGATGTTTGAGGATTGAAGATTGAGGATTGAGGATTGAGGATTGAGGTATGAGGATTGAAGATTGAGTATTGAGGATTGAAGATTGAGGATAGAGGATTGAGTACTGAGGATGGAGGATGAGGGCTGAGGGTTGAGGGTTGAGGATTGAGAAATGAGGATTGAGGATTGAGGATAGAAATTGAGGATTGGGTATTGAGGATTGAAGAATGAGGATTGAGGAATTAGGATTGAGGATTGAGGATTGAGGACTGAAGATTGAGGATTGGGTATTGAGGATTGAAGAATGAGGATTGAGGATTGAGGATTGAGGATTGAGGATTGAAGATTGAGTGTTGAGGATTGAAAATTGAGGATTGAGGATTGACGATTGAGGATTGAGGATTGAAGATTGAGTATTGAGGATTGAAGATTGAGGATTGAGTATTGAGGATTCAGGGTTGAAGACTGAGGATTGAGGATTGAGGATTGAGGATTGAGGATTGAGGATTGAAGATTGAATATTTATGATTGAATATTGAGGACTGAGGATGGAGGGTTGTGGATTGAGGACGAGGTCTGAGGGTTGAATATTGATGTTTGAGGTCTGAGGATTTAGGATTGAAGATTGAGAATTGAGGATTGAGGATTGAGGATTGAAGATTAAGGATTGGGTATTTAGGATTGAAGAATGTGGATTGAGGATTGAGGTTTGAGTATTGTGGATTGAAGATAGAGTATTGATGATTGAATATTGAGGATTGAGGATTGAGGTTTGAGGATTGAGGATGAAGACTGAGGGTTGAGGATTGAGGTTTGAGGAACGATGATTCAGGATTGAGGATTGAGGACTAAGGATTGACGATTGAGTATTGAAGATTGAGGATTGATGACTGAGGATTGACGACTGAGAATTGAGGATTCAGGATTGATGATTGAAGATTGAGTATTGAGGATTGAATATTGCGGATTGAGGATTGAGGATTGAGGATTGAGGATTGAGGATTGAGGATTGAGGATTGAGGATTAAGGATTGAGGATTGAGGATTGAGGATTGAGAATTGAGGATTGAGGATTGACGATTGAAGATTGAGTATTGATGATTGAATATTGAGGATTGAGGATTGAGGATTGAGGATTGAAGATTGAGTATTGTGGATTGAAGATTGAGGATTGAGTATTGAGGATTGAGGATTCAGGGTTGAAGATTGAGAATTGAGGATTGAGGATTGAGTATTGAGGATTGAGGATTCAGGATTGAAAATTGAGGATTGGGGATCGAGGATTGAGGATTGAGGATTGAGGATTGAAGATTGAATATTGATGATTGAATATTGAGGACTGAGGATTGAGGATTGAGAATTGAGAATTGAGGATGAGGACTGAGGGTTGAGGATTGAGGTTTGAGGAATGAGGATTGATGGTTGAGGATTGAGGATAGAGGATTGAGGATTGAGGATTGAGTATTGAAGATTGAGTATTGATGCCTGAGGCTTGAGGATTGAGGATTGAGTATTGAGGATTGAGGATTGAAGATTGAGTATTGGGGATTGAAGATTGAGGATTGAGGATTGAGGATTGAGGATTGAGGATTGAGGATCTAGGATTGGAAATTGATTATTGAGTATTGAAGGCTGAGGATTGTGGATTGAGGATTGAGGATTGAGGATTGAGGATTGAGGATTGAGGATTGAGGATTGAGGATTGAGGATTGAGGATTGAGGATCGAAGATTGAGTATTGATGATTGAATATTGATGATTGAGGATTGAGGTTTGAGGATTGAGGATTGAGGATTGAGGATTGAGGATTGAGTATTGAAGATTGAGTATTGATACCTGAGGATTGAGGATCGAGGATTGAGGATTGAGGATTGGAGATTGACTATTGAGGATTGAAGATTGAGGATTGAGGATTGAGGATTGAGAATTGAGAATTGAGTATGAGGACTGAGGGTTGAGGATTGAGGTTTGAGGAATGAGGACTGAGGGTTGGGGAATGAGGATTGAGGATTCAAGATTGAGGATTGAGCATTGAAGGTTGAGTATTGATGCCTGAGGGTTGGGGATTGAGGATTGATGATTGAGGATCGAGGATTGAAGATTGAGAATTGAGGATTGAAGATCGAGGATTGTGGATTGAGGATTGAGGATGGAGGATGAGGGCTGAGGGTTGAGGATTGAGGATTGAGAAATGAGGATTGAGGATTGAGGATTGAAATTGAGAATTGGGTATTGGGGATTGAAGAATGAGGATTGAGGAATTAGGATTGAGGATTGAGGATTGAGGATTGAAGATTGAGGATTGGGTATTGAGGGTTGAAGAATGAGGATTGAGGATTGAGGATTGAGGATTGAGGATTGAGGATTGAAGATTGAGTGTTGAGGATTGAAGATTGAGGATTGAGGATTGAGGATTGAGGATTGAGGGTTGAAGATTGAGTATTGAGGATTGAAGATTGAGGATTGAGTATTGAGGATTGTGGATTCAGGGTTGAAGATTGAGGATTGAGGATTGAGGATTGAGGATTGAGGATTGCGGATTGAAGATTGATGATTGGGTATTTAGGATTGAAGAATGAGGATTGAGGATTGAGGTCTGAGGATTGAGGATTGAAGATTGAGTATTGATGATTGAATATTGAGGGTTGAGGATTGAGGTTTGAGTATGGAGGATGAAGACTGAGGGTTGAGGATTGAGGTTTGAGGAACGAGGATTGAGGATTGACGATTGAGGACTAATGATTGACGATTGAGTATTGAAGATTGAGGATTGATGACTGAGGATTGACGACTGAGAATTGAGGATTGAGGATTGATGATTGAAGATTGAGTATTGAGGATTGAATATTGAGGATTGAGGATTGAGTATTGAGGATTGAGGATTGAGGATTGAGGATTGAGGATTGAAGATTGAGTATTGAGTATTGAAGGTTGAGGATTGTGGATTGAGGATTAAGTATTGTGGATTGAATATTGTAGATTGAGTTTTGATGCCTGAGGATTGAGGATTGAGTATTGTGGATTGAATATAGTAGATTGAGTATTGATGCCTGAGGATTGAGGATTGAGGATTGAGGATTGAGGATTGAGGATTGAAAGTTGAGTATTGAGGATTGAAGATTGAGTATTCAAGATTGAGTATTGATGATTGAATATTGAGGATTGAGGATTGAGGATTGGGTATTGAGGATTGAGTAATGAGGATTGAGGATTGAGGTTTGAGTATTGGGGATTGCAGATTGAGTATTGGCGATTGAAGATTGAGGATTGAGGATTGAGGATTGAGGAATGAGGATCGAAGATTGAGTATTGAGGATTGAAGATTGAGGATAGAGGATTGAGTACTGAGGATGGAGGATGAAGGCTGAGGGTTGAAGATTGAGGATTGAGAAATGAGGATTGAGGATTGAGGATTGAAATTGAGGATTGGGTATTGAGGATTGAAGAATGAGGATTGAGGAATTAGGATTGAGGATTGAGGATTGAGGATTGAAGATTGAGGATTGGGTATTGAGGATTGAAGAATGAGGATTGAGGATTGAGGATTGGGGATTGAGGATTGAAGATTAGTGTTGAGGATTGAAGATTCAGGATTGAGGATTGAGGATTGAGGATTGAGGATTGAAGATTGGGTATTGAGGATTGAAGATTGAGGATTGAGTATTGAGGATTGAGGATTCAGGATTGAAAATTGAGGATTGAGGATCGAGGATTGAGGATTGAGGATTGAGGATTGAAGATTGAATATTGATGATTGAATATTGAGGACTGAGGATTGAGGGTTGTGGATTGAGGACGAGGGCTGAGGGTTGAATATTGATGTTTGAGATCTGAGTATTAAGGATTGAGGATTGAGAATTGAGGATTGAGGATTGAGGATTGAAGATTGAGGATTGGGTATTTAGGATTGAAGAATGAGGATTGAGGATTGAGGTTTGAGGATTGAGGATTGATGATTGAGTGTTGTCGATTGAATATTGAGGATTGAGGATTGAGGTTTGAGGATTGAGGACGAGGACTGACGGTTGAGGATTGAGGTTAGAGGATTGAGGATTGGGGATTGAGGACTGAGGATTGAGGATTGAGGATTGAGGATTGAGCATTGAGGATTGAAGATTGATGACTGGGGATTGAGGATTGAATATTGAGGATTAACGATTGAAGATTGGGGATTGAGGATCTAGGATCGGAGATTGATTATTGAGGATTGAAGATTGAGGATTGACGATTGAGGATTGAGAATTGAGAATTGAGGATGAGGACTGAGGGTTGAGGATTGAGGTTTGAGGAATGAGGATTGATGATTGAGGATTGAGGATTGAGGATTGAGGATTGAGGATTGAGGATTGAGTATTGAAGATTGAGTATTGATACCTGAGGATTGAGGATTGAGGATTGAGGATTGAGGATTGAGGATTGAAGATTTAGTATTGGGGATTGAAGATTGAGGATTGAGGATTGAGGATTGAGGATGGAGAATGAGGACTGACGGTTGAGGATTGAGGTTTGAGGATTGAAGATTGAGGACTGAGGACTGAGGATTGAGGATTGAGGATATAGCATTGAGGATTGAAGATTGAGTACTGGGGATTCGGGATTGCAGATTGAGGATTAAGGATTGAAGATTGAGTATTGAGGATTGAAGATAGAGGATTGAGTATTGAGGATTGAGGATTCAGGGTTGAAAATTGAGGATTGAGGATTGAGGATTGAGGATTGAGGATTGAGGATTGAAGATTGAATATTGATGATTGAATATTGAGGACTGAGGATTGAGGGTTGTGGATTGAGGACGAGGACTGAGGGTTGAATATTGATGTTTGAGGTCTGAGGATTAAGGATTGAGGATTGAGAATTGAGGATTGAGGATTGAGGATTGGAAATTGAGGATTGGGTATTTAGGATTGAAGAATGAGGATTGAGGATTGAGGTTTGAGGATTGAGGATTGAAGATTGGGTATTGATGATTGAATATTGAGGATTGAAGATTGAGGTTTGAGGATTGAGGACGAGGACTGACGGTTGAGGATTGAGGTTTGAGGATTAACGATTGGGGATTGAGGACTGAGGATTGAGGATTGAGGATTGAGCATTGAGGATTGAAGATTGATGACTGGGGATTGAGGATTGAA
This sequence comes from Calliopsis andreniformis, assembly GCF_051401765.1. Classification (NCBI taxonomy): domain Eukaryota; kingdom Metazoa; phylum Arthropoda; class Insecta; order Hymenoptera; family Andrenidae; genus Calliopsis; species Calliopsis andreniformis. The sequence continues at coordinate 125,920 of NW_027480749.1, read as the reverse complement.
GATTGAGGATTAACGATTGAAGGTTGGGGATTGAGGACCTAGGATCGGAGATTGATTATTGAGGATTGAAGATTGAGGATTGAGGATTGAGGATTGAGAATTGAGAATTGAGGATGAGGACTGAGGGTTGAGGATTGAGGTTTGAGGAATGAGGATTGATGGTTGAGGATTGAGGATTGAGGATTGAGAATTGAGGATTGAGTATTGAAGATTGAGTATTGATGCCTGAGGCTTGAGGATTGAGGATTGAGTATTGAGGATTGAGGATTGAAGATTGAGTATTGGGGATTGAAGATTGAGGATTGAGGATTGAGGATTGAGGTTGGAGAATGAGGACTGACGGTTGAGGATTGAGGTTTGAGGATTGAAGATTGAGGTCTGAGGACTGAGGATTGAGGATTGAGGATTGAGCATTGATGATTGAAGATTGAGTACTGGGGATTGGGGATTGAAGATTGAGGATTAAGGATTGAAGATTGAGTATTGATGATTGAATATTGAGGATTGAGGATTGAGGTTTGAGGATTGAGGATTGATGTTTGAGGATTGAAGATTGAGGATTGGGGATTGAGGATTGAGGAATGAGGATTGAAGATTGAGTATTGAGGATTGAAGATTGAGGATAGAGGATTGAGTACTGAGGATGGACGTTGAGGGCTGAGGGTTGAGGGTTGAGGATTGAGAAATGAGGATTGAGGATTGAGGATAGAAATTGAGGATTGGGTATTGAGGATTGAAGAATGAGGATTGAGGAATTAGGATTGAGGATTGAGGATTGAGGGCTGAAGATTGAGGATTGGGTATTGAGGATTGAAGAATGAGGATTGAGGATTGAGAATTGAGGATTGAGGATTGAAGATTGAGTGTTGAGGATTGAAAATTGAGGATTGAGGATTGACGATTGAGGATTGAGGATTGAAGATTGAGTATTGAGGATTGAAGATTGAGGATTGAGTATTGAGGATTCAGGGTTGAAGACTGAGGATTGAGGATTGAGGATTGAGGGTTGAGGATTGAGGAATGAAGATTGAATATTTATGATTGAATATTGAGGACTGAGGATTGAGGGTTGTGGATTGAGGACGAGGACTGAGGGTTGAATATTGATGTTTGAGGTCTGAGGATTAAGGATTGAGGATTGAGAATTGAGGATTGAGGATTGAGGATTGAAGATTAAGGATTGGGTATTTAGGATTGAAGAATGTGGATTGAGGATTGAGGTTTGAGGATTGGGGATTGAAGATTGAGTATTGATGATTGAATATTGAGGATTGAGGATTGAGGTTTGAGGATTGAGGATGAAGACTGAGGGTTGAGGATTGAGGTTTGAGGAACGATGATTGAGGATTGAGGATTGAGAACTAAGGATTGACGATTGAGTATTGAAGATTGAGGATTGATGACTGAGGATTGACGACTGAGAATTGAGGATTGAGGATTGATGATTGAAGATTGAGTATTGAGGATTGAATATTGCGAATTGAGGATTGAGGATTGAGGATTGAGGATTGAGGATTGAGGATTGAGGATTGCGGATTGAGGATTGAGGATTGAGGATTGAGGATTGAGAATTGAGGATTGAGGATTGAGGATTGAAGATTGAGTATTGATGATTGAATATTGAGGATTGAGGATTGAGGATTGAGGATTGAAGATTGAGTATTGAGGATTGAAGATTGAGGATTGAGTATTGAGGATTGAGGATTCAGGGTTGAAGATTAAGGATTGAGGATTGAGGATTGAGGATTGAGGATTGAGGATTGGGTGTTTAGTATTGAAGAATGAGGATTGAGGATTGAGGTTTGAGGATTGAGGATTGAAGATTGAGTATTGATGATTGAATATTGAGGGTTGAGGATTGAGGTTTGAGGATTGAGGATGAAGACTGAGGGTTGAGGATTGAGGTTTGAGGAACGAGGATCGAGGATTGAGGATTGAGGACTAAGGATTGACGATTGAGTATTGAAGATTGAGTATTGATGATTGAATATTGAGGATTGAGGATTGAGGTTTGAGGATTGAGGATTGATGTTTGAGGATTGAAGATTGAGGATTGGGGATTGAGGATTGAGGAATGAGGATTGAAGATTGAGTATTGAGGATTGAAGATTGAGGATAGAGGATTGAGTACTGAGGATGGACGTTGAGGGCTGAGGGTTGAGGGTTGAGGATTGAGAAATGAGGATTGAGGATTGAGGATAGAAATTGAGGATTGGGTATTGAGGATTGAAGAATGAGGATTGAGGAATTAGGATTGAGGATTGAGGATTGAGGGCTGAAGATTGAGGATTGGGTATTGAGGATTGAAGAATGAGGATTGAGGATTGAGAATTGAGGATTGAGGATTGAAGATTGAGTGTTGAGGATTGAAAATTGAGGATTGAGGATTGAGGATTGAAGATTGAGTATTGATGATTGAATATTGAGGATTGAGGATTGAGGATTGAGGATTGAAGATTGAGTATTGAGGATTGAAGATTGAGGATTGAGTATTGAGGATTGAGGATTCAGGGTTGAAGATTAAGGATTGAGGATTGAGGATTGAGGATTGAGGATTGAGGATTGGGTGTTTAGTATTGAAGAATGAGGATTGAGGATTGAGGTTTGAGGATTGAGGATTGAAGATTGAGTATTGATGATTGAATATTGAGGGTTGAGGATTGAGGTTTGAGGATTGAGGATGAAGACTGAGGGTTGAGGATTGAGGTTTGAGGAACGAGGATCGAGGATTGAGGATTGAGGACTAAGGATTGACGATTGAGTATTGAAGATTGAGGATTGATGACTGAGGATTGACAACTGATAATTGAGGATTGAGGATTGATGATTGAAGATTGAGTATTGAGGATTGAATATTGAGGATTGAGGATTGAGGATTGAGGATTGAGGATTGAGGATTGAGGATTGAAGATTGAGTATTGAGTATTGAAGGTTGAGGATTGTGGATTGAGGATTAAGGATTGTGGATTGAATATTGTAGATTGAGTATTGATGCCTGAGGATTGAGGATTGAGGATTGTGGATTGAATATTGTAGATTGAGCATTGGTGCCTGAGGATTGAGGATTGAGGATTGAGGATTGAGGATTGAGGATTGAAGGTTGAGTATTGAGGATTGAAGATTGAGGATTCAAGATTGAGTATTGATGATTGAATATTGAGGATTGAGGATTGAGGATTGAGGATTGAGGATTGGGTATTGAGGATTGAGTAATGAGGATTGAGGATTGAGGTTTGAGTATTGGGGATTGCAGATTGAGTATTGGCGATTGAAGATTGAGGATTGAGGATTGAGGATTGAGGAATGAGGATTGAGTACTGAGGATGGAGGATGAGGGCTGAGGGTTGAAGATTGAGGATTGAGAAATGAGGATTGAGGATTGAGGATTGAAATTGAGGATTGGGTATTGAGGATTGAAGAATGAGGATTGAGGAATTAGGATTGAGGATTGAGGATTGAGGATTGAAGATTGAGGATTGGGTATTGAGGATTGAAGAATGAGGATTGAGGATTGAGGATTGGGGATTGAGGATTGAAGATTAGTGTTGAGGATTGAAGATCGAGGATTGAGGATTGAGGATTGAGGATTGAGGATTGAAGATTGGGTATTGAGGATTGAAGATTCAGGATTGAGTATTGATGATTGAATATTGAGGATTGAGGATTGAGGTTTGAGGATTGAGGACGAGGAGTGACGGTAGAGGATTTAGGTTTGAGGATTGAGGATTGAGGAACGAGGATTGAGGATGAGTTCTAAGGGTCGGGGATTGAGGTTCGACGACTGAGGACTGAGGATTGAGGATTGAGAATTGAGGATTGATGTTTGAGGATTGAAGATTGAGGATTGAGGATTGAGGATTGAGGTATGAGGATTGAAGATTGAGTATTGAGGATTGAAGATTGAGGATAGAGGATTGAGTACTGAGGATGGAGGATGAGGGCTGAGGGTTGAGGGTTGAGGATTGAGAAATGAGGATTGAGGATTGAGGATAGAAATTGAGGATTGGGTATTGAGGATTGAAGAATGAGGATTGAGGAATTAGGATTGAGGATTGAGGATTGAGGACTGAAGATTGAGGATTGGGTATTGAGGATTGAAGAATGAGGATTGAGGATTGAGGATTGAGGATTGAGGATTGAAGATTGAGTGTTGAGGATTGAAAATTGAGGATTGAGGATTGACGATTGAGGATTGAGGATTGAAGATTGAGTATTGAGGATTGAAGATTGAGGATTGAGTATTGAGGATTCAGGGTTGAAGACTGAGGATTGAGGATTGAGGTTTGAGGATTGAGGATTGAGGATTGAAGATTGAATATTTATGATTGAATATTGAGGACTGAGGATTGAGGGTTGTGGATTGAGGACGAGGTCTGAGGGTTCAATATTGATGTTTGAGGTCTGAGGATTTAGGATTGAGGATTGAGAATTGAGGATTGAGGACTGAGGATTGAAGATTAAGGATTGGGTATTTAGGATTGAAGAATGTGGATTGAGGATTGAGGTTTGAGTATTGTGGATTGAAGATAGAGTATTGATGATTGAATATTGAGGATTGAGGATTGAGGTTTGAGGATTGAGGATGAAGACTGAGGGTTGAGGATTGAGGTTTGAGGAACGATGATTCAGGATTGAGGATTGAGGACTAAGGATTGACGATTGAGTATTGAAGATTGAGGATTGATGACTGAGGATTGACGACTGAGAATTGAGGATTGAGGATTGATGATTGAAGATTGAGTATTGAGGATTGAATATTGCGGATTGAGGATTGAGGATTGAGGATTGAGGATTGAGGATTGAGGATTGAGGATTGAGGATTAAGGATTGAGGATTGAGGATTGAGGATTGAGAATTGAGGATTGAGGATTGAGGATTGAAGATTGAGTATTGATGATTGAATATTGAGGATTGAGGATTGAGGATTGAGGATTGAAGATTGAGTATTGTGGATTGAAGATTGAGGATTGAGTATTGAGGATTGAGGATTCAGGGTTGAAGATTGAGGATTGAGGATTGAGGATTGAGGATTGAGGATTGAGGATTGGGTGTTTAGTATTGAAGAATGAGGATTGAGGATTGAGGTTTGAGGACTGAGGATTGAAGATTGAGTATTGATGATTGAATATTGAGGGTTGAGGATTGAGGTTTGAGGATTGAGGATGAAGACTGACGGTTGAGGATTGAGGTTTGAGGAACGAGGATCGAGGATTGAGGATTGAGGACTAAGGATTGACGATTGAGTATTGAAGATTGAGGATTGATGACTGAGGCTTGACGACTGAGAATTGAGGATTGAGGATTGATGATTGAAGATTGAGTATTGAGGATTGAATATTGAGGATTGAGGATTGAGGATTGAGGATTGAGGATTGAGGATTGAGGATTGAAGATTGAGTATTTAGTATTGAAGGTTGAGGATTGTGGATTGAGGATTAAGGATTGTGGATTGAATATTGTAGATTGAGTTTTGATGCCTGAGGATTGAGGATTGAGGATTGTGGATTGAATATTGTAGATTGAGTACTGATGCCTGAGGATTGAGGATTGAGGATTGAGGATTGAGGATTGAGGATTGAGGATTGAGGATTGAGGATTGAGGATTGAAGGTTGGGTATTGAGGATTGAAGATTGAGGATTGAGTATTGAGGATTGAGGATTCAGGATTGAAAATTGAGGATTGGGGATCGAGGATTGAGGATTGAGGATTGAGGATTGAAGATTGAATATTGATGATTGAATATTGAGGACTGAGGATTGAGGATTGAGAATTGAGAATTGAGGATGAGGACTGAGGGTTGAGGATTGAGGTTTGAGGAATGAGGATTGATGGTTGAGGATTGAGGATAGAGGATTGAGGATTGAGGATTGAGTATTGAAGATTGAGTATTGATGCCTGAGGCTTGAGGATTGAGGATTGAGTATTGAGGATTGAGGATTGAAGATTGAGTATTGGGGATTGAAGATTGAGGATTGAGGATTGAGGATTGAGGATTGGAAATTGATTATTGAGTATTGAAGGCTGAGGATTGTGGATTGAGGATTGAGGATTGAGGATTGAGGATTGAGGATAGAGGATTGAGGATTGAGGATTGAGGATTGAGGATTGAGGATCGAAGATTGAGTATTGATGATTGAATATTGAGGATTGAGGATTGAGGTTTGAGGATTGAGGATTGAGGATTGAGGATTGGAGATTGACTATTGAGGATTGAAGATTGAGGATTGAGGATTGAGGATTGAGAATTGAGAATTGGGTATGAGGACTGAGGGTTGAGGATTGAGGATTGAGGATTGGAGATTGACTATTGAGGATTGAAGATTGAGGATTGAGGATTGAGGATTGAGAATTGAGAATTGAGTATGAGGACTGAGGGTTGAGGATTGAGGTTTGAGGAATGAGGACTGAGGGTTGGGGAATGAGGATTGAGGATTCAAGATTGAGGATTGAGCATTGAAGGTTGAGTATTGATGCCTGAGGATTGGGGATTGAGGATTGATGATTGAGGATCGAGGATTGAAGATTGAGAATTGAGGATTGAAGATCGAGGATTGTGGATTGAGGATTGAGGATGGAGGATGAGGGCTGAGGGTTGAGGATTGAGGATTGAGAAATGAGGATTGAGGATTGAGGATTGAAATTGAGAATTGGGTATTGAGGATTGAAGAATGAGGATTGAGGAATTAGGATTGAGGATTGAGGATTGAGGATTGAAGATTGAGGATTGGGTATTGAGGGTTGAAGAATGAGGATTGAGGATTGAGGATTGAGGATTGAGGATTGAAGATTGAGTGTTGAGGATTGAAGATTGAGGATTGAGGATTTAGGATTGAGGATTGAGGGTTGAAGATTGAGTATTGAGGATTGAAGATTGAGGATTGAGTATTGAGGATTGTGGATTCAGGGTTGAAGATTGAGGATTGAGGATTGAGGATTGAGGATTGAGGATTGCGGATTGAAGATTGAGGATTGGGTATTTAGGATTGAAGAATGAGGATTGAGGATTGAGGTCTGAGGGTTGAGGATTGAAGATTGAGTATTGATGATTGAATATTGAGGGTTGAGGATTGAGGTTTGAGTATGGAGGATGAAGACTGAGGGTTGAGGATTGAGGTTTGAGGAACGAGGATTGAGGATTGACGATTGAGGACTAATGATTGACGATTGAGTATTGAAGATTGAGGATTGATGACTGAGGATTGACGACTGAGAATTGAGGATTGAGGATTGATGATTGAAGATTGAGTATTGAGGATTGAATATTGAGGATTGAGGATTGAGTATTGAGGATTGAGGATTGAGGATTGAGGATTGAAGATTGAGTATTGAGTATTGAAGGTTGAGGATTGTGGATTGAGGATTAAGGATTGAAGATTGAGGATTGGGTATTGAGGATTGAAGAATGAGGATTGAGGACTGAGGATTGAGGATTGAGGATTGAAGATTGAGTGTTGAGGATTGAGGATTGAAGATTGAGGTTTGAAGATTGAGTATTGATGATTGAATATTGAGGATTGAGGATTGAGGATTGAGGATTGAGGATTGAGGATTGAGGATCTAGGATTGGAGATTGATTATTGAGTATAGATGGTTGAGGATTGTGGATTGAGGATTGAGGATTGAGGATTGAGGATTGAGGATTGAGGATTGAGAATTGAGGATTGAGGATTGAGGATTGAAGATTGAGTATTGATGATTGAATATTGAGGATTGAGGATTGAGGATTGAGGATTGAGGATTGAGGATTGAAGATTGAAGATTGAGTATTGAGGATTGAAGATTGAGGATTGAGTATTGAGGATTGAGGATTCAGGGTTGAAGATTGAGGATTGAGGGTTGAGGATTGAGGATTGAGGATTGAGGATTGAAGATTGAATATTGATGATTGAATATTGAGGACTGAAGATTGAGGGTTGTGGATTGAGGACGAGGACTGAGGGTTGAATTTTGACGTTTGAGGTCTGAGGATTAAGGATTGAGGATTGAGAATTGAGTATTGAGGATTGAGGATTGAAGATTGAGGATTGGGTATTTAGGATTGAAGAATGAGGATTGAGGATTGAGGTTTTAGGATTGAGGATTGAAGATTGAGTATTGATGATAGAATATTGAGGATTGAGGAATGAGGTTTGAGGATTGAGTATGAAGTCTGAGGGTTGAGGATTGAGGTTTGAGGAACGAGGATTGAGGATTGATGATTGAGGACTAAGGATTGACGATTGAGTATTGAAGATTGAGGAATGATGACTGAGGATTGACGACTGAGAATTGAGGATTGAGGATTGATGATTGAAGGTTGAATATTGAGGATTGAATATTGAGGATTGAGGATTGAGGATTGAGGATTGAGGATTGAGGATTGAGGATTGAAGATTGAGTATTGAGTATTGAAGGTTGAGGATTGTGGATTGAGGATTAAGGATTGAGGATTGAATATTGTAGATTGAGTATTGATACCTGAGGATTGAGGATTGAGGATTGAGGATTGAGGATTGAGGATTGAGGATTGAAGATTGACTATTGAGGATTGAAGATTGAGGGTTGAAGATTGCGTATTGATGATTGAATATTGAGGATTGAGTATTGAGGATTGAGGATTGAGGATTGAGGATTGAGGATTGAAGATTGAGTATTGATGATTGAATATTGAGGATTGAAGAATGAGGATTGAGGATTGACGATTGAGGATTGAGGATAGAGGATCTAGGATTGGAAACTGATTATTGAGTATTGAAGGCTGAGGATTGTGGATTGAGGATTGAGGATTGAGCATTGAGGACTGAGGATTGAGGATTGAGGATTGAGGATTGAGGATTGAGGATTGAGGATTGAGGATCGAAGATTGAGTATTGATGATTGAATATTGAGGATTGAGTATTGAGGTTTGAGGATTGAGGATTGACGATTGAGGATTGAGGATTGAGTATTGAAGATTGAGTATTGATGCCTGAGGATTGAGGATCGAGGATTGAGGATTGAGGATTGGAGATTGACTATTGAGGATTTTAGATTGAGGATTGAGGATTGAGGATTGAGAATTGAGAATTGAGTATGAGGACTGAGGGTTGAGGATTGAGGTTTGAGGAATGAGGACTGAGGGTTGGGGAATGAGGATTGAGGATTGAGGATTGAGGATTGAGCATTGAAGGTTGAGTATTGATGCCTGAGGACTGAGGATTGAGGATTGATGATTGAGGATCGAGGATTGAAGATTGAGAATTGAGGATTGAAGATCGAGGATTGTGGATTGAGGATTGAGGATGGAGGATGAGGGCTGAGGGTTGAGGATTGAGGATTGAGAAATGAGGATTGAGGATTGAGGATTGAAATTGAGGATTGTGTATTGAGGATTGAAGAATGAGGATTGAGGAATTAGGATTGAGGATTGAGGATTGAGGATTGAAGATTGAGTATTGAGTATTGAAGGTTGAGGATTGTGGATTGAGGATTAAGGATTGAGGATTGAATATTGTAGATTGAGTATTGATACCTGAGGATTGAGGATTGAGGATTCAGGATTGAGGATTGAGGATTGAGGATTGAAGATTGACTATTGAGGATTGAAGATTGAGGGTTGAAGATTGAGTATTGATGATTGAATATTGAGGATTGAGGATTGAGGATTGAGGATTGAGGATTGAGGATTGAGGATCTAGGATTGGAGATTGATTATTGAGTATAGAAGCTTGAGGATTGTGGATTGAGGATTGAGGATTGAGGATTGAGGATTGAGGATTCAGAATTGAGAATTGAGGATTGAGGATTGAGGATTGAAGATTGAGTATTGATGATTGAATATTGAGGATTGAGGATTGAGAATTGAGGATTGAAGATTGAGTATTGAGGATTGAAGATTGAGGATTGAGTATTGAGGATTGAGGATTCAGGGTTGAAGATTGAGGATTGAGGATTGAGGATTGAGGATTGAGGATTGAGGATTGAAGATTGAATATTGATGATTGAATATTGAGGACTGAGGATTGAGGGTTGTGGATTGAGGACGAGGACTGAGGGTTGAATATTGACGTTTGAGGTCTGAGGATTAAGGATTGAGGATTGAGAATTGAGTATTGAGGATTGAGGATTGAAGATTGAGGATTGGGTATTTAGGATTGAAGAATGAGGACTGAGGATTGAGGTTTTAGGATTGAGGATTGAAGATTGAGTATTGATGATTGAATATTGAGGATTGAGGATTGAGGTTTGAGGATTGAGGATGAAGTCTGAGGGTTGAGGATTGAGGTTTGAGGAACGAGGATTGAGGATTGAGGATTGAGGACTAAGGATTGACGATTGAGTATTGAAGATTGAGGAATGATCGCTGAGGATTGACGACTGAGAATTGAGGATTGAGGATTGATGATCGAAGATTCAGTATTGAGGATTGAATATTGCGGATTGAGGATTGAGGATTGAGGATTGAGGATTGAGGATTGAGGATTGAAGATTGAGTATTGAGTATTGAAGGTTGAGGATTGTGGATTGAGGATTAAGGATTGAGGATTGAATATTGTAGATTGAGTATTGATGCCTGAGGATTGAGGATTGAGGATTGAGGATTGAGGATGGAAGATTGAGTACTGAGGATTGAAGATTGAGGGTTGAACATTGAGTATTGATGATTGAATATTGAGGATTGAGGATTGAGGATTGAGGATTGAGGATTGAGGATTGAGGATTGAGGATTGAAGATTGAGTATTGCTGATTGAATATTGAGGACTGGGGATTGAGGTTTGAGGATTGAGGACGAGGACTGACGGTAGAGGATTTAGGTTTGAGGATTGAGGATTGAGGACTGAGGATTGAGAATGCGTGCTAAGCGTCGGGGATTGAGATTCGACGACTGAGGACTGAGGATTGAGGATTGAGAATTGAGGATTGATGTTTGAGGATTGAAGATTGAGGATTGTGTATTGAGGATTGAGGAATGAGGATTGAGGATTGAGGATTGAGGATTGAGGATTGAGTATTGAGGATTGAGGATTGAGGATTGAGGATTGAGGATTGAGGATTGAGGATTGAAGATTGAGTATTGATGATTGAATATTGAGGATTGAGGATTGAGGTTTGAGGATTGAGGATTGAGGATTGAGGGTTGAGGATTGAGTATTGAAGATTGAGTATTGATGCCTGAGGATTGAGGATCGAGGATTGAGGATTGAGGATTGGAGATTGATTATTGAGGATTGAAGATTGAGGATTGAGGATTGAGGATTGAGAATTGAGAATTGAGTATGAGGACTGAGGGTTGAGGATTGAGGTTTGAGGAATGAGGATTGAGGGTTGGGGAATGAGGATTGAGGATTGAGGATTGAGGATTGAGCATTGAAGATTGAGTATTGATGCCTGAGGATTGAGGATTGAGGATTGAGGATTGAGGATTGAAGATTGAGTGTTGAGGGTTGAAGATTGAGGACTGAGGATTGAGGATTGAGGATTGAGGATTGAAGATTGAGTATTGAGGATTGAAGATTGAGGATTGAGTATTGATGATTGAGGATTCAGGGTTGAAGATTGAGGATTGAGGATTGAGGATTGACGATCTAGGATTGGAGATTGATTATTGAGTATAGAAGCTTGAGGATTGTGGATTGAGGATTGAGGATTGAGGATTGAGGATTGAGGATTGAGGATTCAGGATTGAGAATTGAGGATTGGAGATTGAGGATTGAGTATTGAGGATTGAGGATTCAGGGTTGAAGATTGAGGATTGAGGATTGAGGATTGAGGATTGAGGATTGAGGATTGAGGATTGGGTATTGAGGATTGAGGAATGAGGATTGAGGATTGAGGTTTGAGGATTGAGGATTGCAGATTGAGTATTGAGGATTGAAGATTGAGGATTGAGGATTGAGGATTGAGGAATGAGGATTGAATATTGAGTATTGAGGATTGAAGATTGAGGATAGAGGATTGAGTACTGAGGATGGAGGATGAGGGCTGAGGGTTGAGGATTGAGGATTGAGAAATGAGGATTGAGGATTGAGGATTGAAATTGAGGATTGGGTATTGAGGATTGAAGGATGAGGATTGAGGAATTAGGATTGAGGATTGAGGATTGAGGATTGAAGATTGAGGATTGGGTATTGAGGATTGAAGAATGAGGATTGAGGATTGAGGATTGAGGATTGAGTATTGAAGATTGAGTGCTGAGGATTGAAGATTGAGGATTGAGGATTGAGGATTGAGGATTGAGGATTGAAGATTGAGTATTGAGGATTGAAGATTGAGGATTGAGTATTGAGGATTGAGGATTCAGTGTTGAAGATTGAGGATTGAGGATTGAGGATTGAGGATTGAGGATTGAGAATTGAAGATTGAATATTGATGATTGAATATTGAGGACTGCGGATTGAGGGTTGTGGTTTGTGGGCGAGGACTCAGGGCTGAATATTGATGTTTGAGGTCCGGGGATTAAGGATTGAGGATTGAGAATTGAGGATTGAGGATTGAGGATTGAAGATTGAGGATTGAGTATTGAGGATTGAGGATTCAGGGTTGAAGATTGAGGATTGAGGATTGAGGATTGGGGATCTAGGATTGGAGATTGGTTATTGAGTATAGAAGCTTGAGGATTGTGAATTGAGGATTGAGGATTGAGGATTGAGGATTGAGGATTGAGGATTGAGGATTGAGAATTGAGGATTGGAGATTCAGGATTGAGTATTGTGGATTGAGGATTCAGGGTTGAAGATTGAGAATTGAGGATTGAGGATTGAGGATTGAGGATTGAGGATTGAGGATTGAGGATTGAGGATTGAGAATTGAGGATTGAGGATTGAAGATTGAGTATTGAGGATTGAAGATTGAGGATTGAGTATTGAGGATTGAGGATTCAGGGTTGAAGATTGAGGATTGAGGATTGAGGATTGAGGATTGAGGATTGAGGATTGAAGATTGAATATTGATGATTGAATATTGAGGACTGAGGATTGAGGGTTGTGTATTGAGGACGAGGACTGAGGGTTGAATATTGACGTTTGAGGTCTGAGGATTAAGGATTGAGGATTGAGAATTAAGTATTGAGGATTGAGGATGAAGTCTGAGGGTTGAGGATTGAGGTTTGAGGAACGAGGATTGAGGATTGAGGATTGAGGACTAAGGATTGGCGATTGAGTATTGAAGATTGAGGATTGGTGACTGAGGATTGACGACTGAGAATTTAGGATTGATGATTGAGGACTGAGGATTGAAGATTGAGTATTGAGTATTGAAGGTTGAGGACTATGGATTGAGGATTAAGGATTGAGGATTGAATATTGTAGATTGAGTATTGATGCCTGAGGATTGAGGATTGAGGATTGAGGATTGAGGATTGAGGATTGAAGATTGAGAATTGAGGATTGAAGATTGAGGTTTGAAGATTGATTATTGATGATTGAATACTGAGGATTGAGGATTGAGGAGTGAGGATTGAGGATTGAGGATTGAGCATTGAAGATTGAGTATTGATGATTGAATATTGAGGATTGAGGATTGAGCTTTGAGGATTGAGGATTGAGGATTGAGGATTGAGGATTGAGTATTGAAGATTGAGTATTGATGCCTGAGGATTGAGGATCGAGGATTGAGGATTGAGGATTGGAGATTGATTATTGAGGATTGAAGATTGAGGATTGAGGATTGAGGATTGAGAATTGAGAATTGAGTATGAGGACTGAGAGTTGAGGATTGAGGTTTGAGGAATGAGGATTGAGGGTTGGGGAATGAGGATTGAGGATTGAGGATTGAGGATTGAGCATTGAGGATTGAGTATTGATGCCTGAGGATTGAGGATAGAGGATTGATGATTGAGGATCGAGGATTGAAGATTGAGAATTGAGGATTGAAGATGGAGGATTGAGGATTGAGGATTGAGGATGGAGGATGAGGGCTGAGGGTTGAGGTTTGAGGATTGAGAAATGAGGATTGAGGATTGAGGATTGAAATTGAGGATTGTGTATTGAGGATTGAAGAATGAGGATTGAGGAATTAGGATTGAGGATTGAGGATTGAAGATTGAGGATTGGGTATTGAGGATTGAAGAATGAGGATTGAGGATTGAGGATTGAGGATTGAGGATTGAAGATTAGTAATGAGGATTGAAGATTGAGGGTTGAGGATTGAGGATTGAGGATTGAGGATTGAGGATTGAGTGTTGAGGGTTGAAGATTGAGGATTGAGGATAGAGGATTGAGGATTGAGGATTGAAATTGAGTATCGAGGATTGAAGATTGAGTATTGAGTATTGAGGATTAAGGATTCAGGGTTGAAGATTGAGGATTGAGGATTGAGGATTGAGGATCTAGGATTGGAGATTGATTATTGAGTATAGAAGGTTGAGGATTGTGGATTGAGGATTGAGGATTGAGGATTGAGGATTGAGGATTGAGGATTGAGAATTGAGGATTGAGGATTGAGGATTGAAGATTGAGTATTGATGATTGAATATTGAGGATTGAGGATTGAGGATTGAGGATTGAAGATTGAGTATTGAGGATTGAAGATTGAGGATTGAGTATTGAGGATTGAGGATTCAGGGTTGAAGATTGAGGATTGAGGATTGAGGATTGAGGATTGAGGATTGAGGATTGAAGATTGAATATTGAGGATTGAATATTGAGGACTGAGGATTGAGGGTTGTGGATTGAGGACGAGGACTGAGGGTTGAATATTGACGTTTGAGGTCTGAGGATTAAGGATTGAGGATTGGGAATTGAGTATTGAGGATTGAGGATTGAAGATTGAGGATTGGGTATTGAGGATTGAGGATTGAGGATTGCGGATTGAAGATTGAGGATTGGGTATTTAGGATTGAAGAATGAAGATTGAGGATTGAGGTCTGAGGATTGAAGATTGAGTATTGAGTATTGAAGGTTGAGGATTGTGGATTGAGGATTAAGGATTGAGGATTGAATATTGTAGATTGAGTATTGATAACTGAGGATTGAGGATTGAGGATTGAGGATTGAGGATTGAGGATTGAGGATTGAGGATTGAAGATTGACTATTGAGGATTGAGTATTGAGGATTGAGGATTCAGGGTTGAAGATTGAGGATTGAGGATTGAGGATTGAGGATTGAGGATTGAGGATTGGGTGTTTAGTATTGAAGAATGAGGATTGAGGATTGAGGTTTGAGGATCGAGGATTGAAGATTGAGTATTGATGATTGAATATTGAGGGTTGAGGATTGAGGTTTGAGGATTGAGGATGATGACTGAGGGTTGAGGATTGAGGTTTGAGGAACGAGGATCGAGGATTGAGGATTGAGGACTAAGGATTGACGATTGAGTATTGAAGATTGAGGATTGATGACTGAGGATTGACGACTGAGAATTGAGGATTGAGGATTGATGATTGAAGATTGAGTATTGAGGATTGAATACTGAGGATTGAGGATTGAGGATTGAGGATTGAGGATTGAGGATTGAGGATTGAAGATTGAGTATTGAGTATTGAAGGTTGAGGATTGTGGATTGAGGATTAAGTATTGTGGATTGAATATTGTAGATTGAGTTTTGATGCCTGAGGATTGAGGATTGAGTATTGTGGATTGAATATAGTAGATTGAGTATTGATGCCTGAGGATTGAGGATTGAGGATTGAGGATTGAGGATTGAGGATTGAAAGTTGAGTATTGAGGATTGAAGATTGAGTATTCAAGATTGAGTATTGATGATTGAATATTGAGGATTGAGGATTGAGGATTGGGTATTGAGGATTGAGTAATGAGGATTGAGGATTGAGGTTTGAGTATTGGGGATTGCAGATTGAGTATTGGCGATTGAAGATTGAGGATTGAGGATTGAGGATTGAGGAATGAGGATCGAAGATTGAGTATTGAGGATTGAAGATTGAGGATAGAGGATTGAGTACTGAGGATGGAGGATGAAGGCTGAGGGTTGAAGATTGAGGATTGAGAAATGAGGATTGAGGATTGAGGATTGAAATTGAGGATTGGGTATTGAGGATTGAAGAATGAGGATTGAGGAATTAGGATTGAGGATTGAGGATTGAGGATTGAAGATTGAGGATTGGGTATTGAGGATTGAAGAATGAGGATTGAGGATTGAGGATTGGGGATTGAGGATTGAAGATTAGTGTTGAGGATTGAAGATTGAGGATTGAGGATTGAGGATTGAGGATTGAGGATTGAAGATTGGGTATTGAGGATTGAAGATTGAGGATTGAGTATTGAGGATTGAGGATTCAGGATTGAAAATTGAGGATTGAGGATCGAGGATTGAGGATTGAGGATTGAGGATTGAAGATTGAATATTGATGATTGAATATTGAGGACTGAGGATTGAGGGTTGTGGATTGAGGACGAGGGCTGAGGGTTGAATATTGATGTTTGAGATCTGAGTATTAAGGATTGAGGATTGAGAATTGAGGATTGAGGATTGAGGATTGAAGATTGAGGATTGGGTATTTTGATTGAAGAATGAGGATTGAGGATTGAGGTTTGAGGATTGGGGATTGAAGATTGAGTATTGATGATTGAATATTGAGGATTGAGGATTGAGGTTTGAGGATTGAGGATGAAGACTGAGGGTTGAGGATTGAGGATTGAGGATTGAGTATTGAAGATTGAGTATTGATACCTGAGGATTGAGGATTGAGGATTGAGGATTGAGGATTGAGGATGGAAGATTTAGTATTGGGGATTGAAAATTGAGGATTGAGGATTGAGGATTGAGGATGGAGAATGAGGACTGACGGTTGAGGATTGAGGTTTGAGGATAGAAGATTGAGGACTGAGGACTGAGGATTGAGGATTGAGGATATAGCATTGAGGATTGAAGATTGAGTACTGGGGATTCGGGATTGCAGATTGAGGATTAAGGATTGAAGATTGAGTATTGAGGATTGAAGATAGAGGATTGAGTATTGAGGATTGAGGATTCAGGGTTGAAAATTGAGGATTGAGGATTGAGGATTGAGGATTGAGGATTGAGGATTGAAGATTGAATATTGATGATTGAATATTGAGGACAGAGGATTGTGGGTTGTGGATTGAGGACGAGGACTGAGGGTTGAATATTGATGTTTGAGGTCTGAGGATTAAGGATTGAGGATTGAGAATTGAGGATTGAGGATTGAGGATTGGAAATTGAGGATTGGGTATTTAGGATTGAAGAATGAGGATTGAGGATTGAGGTTTGAGGATTGAGGATTGAAGATTGGGTATTGATGATTGAATATTGAGGATTGATGATTGAGGTTTGAGGATTGAGGACGAGGACTGACGGTTGAGGATTGAGGTTTGAGGATTAAGGATTGGGGATTGAGGACTGAGGATTGAGGATTGAGGATTGAGCATTGAGGATTGAAGATTGATGACTGGGGATTGAGGATTGAAGATTGAGGATTAACGATTGAAGGTTGGGGATTGAGGACCTAGGATCGGAGATTGATTATTGAGGATTGAAGATTGAGGATTGAGGATTGAGGATTGAGAATTGAGAATTGAGGATGAGGACTGAGGGTTGAGGATTGAGGTTTGAGGAATGAGGATTGATGGTTGAGGATTGAGGATTGAGGATTGAGAATTGAGGATTGAGTATTGAAGATTGAGTGTTGATGCCTGAGGCTTGAGGATTGAGTATTGAGTATTGAGGATTGAGGATTGAAGATTGAGTATTGGGGATTGAAGACTGAGGATTGAGGATTGAGGATTGAGGTTGGAGAATGAGGACGGACGGTTGAGGATTGAGGTTTGAGGATTGAAGATTGAGGTCTGAGGACTGAGGATTGAGGATTGAGGATTGGGCATTGAGGATTGAAGATTGAGTACTGGGGATTGGGGATTGAAGATTGAGGATTAAGGATTGAAGATTGAGTATTGATGATTGAATATTGAGGATTGAGGATTGTGGTTTGAGGATTGAGGATTGATGTTTGAGGATTGAAGATTGAGGATTGGGGATTGAGGATTGAGGAATGAGGATTGAAGATTGAGTATTGAGGATTGAAGATTGAGGATAGAGGATTGAGTACTGAGGATGGACGTTGAGGGCTGAGGGTTGAGGGTTGAGGATTGAGAAATGAGGATTGAGGATTGAGGATAGAAATTGAGGATTGGGTATTGAGGATTGAAGAATGAGGATTGAGGAATTAGGATTGAGGATTGAGGATTGAGGGCTGAAGATTGAGGATTCGGTATTGAGGATTGAAGAATGAGGATTGAGGATTGAGAATTGAGGATTGAGGATTGAAGATTGAGTGTTGAGGATTGAAAATTGAGGATTGAGGATTGACGATTGAGGATTGAGGATTGAAGATTGAGTATTGAGGATTGAAGATTGAGGATTGAGTATTGAGGATTCAGGGTTGAAGACTGAGGATTGAGGATTGAGGATTGAGGGTTGAGGATTGAGGAATGAAGATTGAATATTTATGATTGAATATTGAGGACTGAGGATTGAGGGTTGTGGATTGAGGACGAGGACTGAGGGTTGAATATTGATGTTTGAGGTCTGAGGATTAAGGATTGAGGATTGAGAATTGAGGATTGAGGATTGAGGATTGAAGATTAAGGATTGGGTATTTAGGATTGAAGAATGTGGATTGAGGATTGAGGTTTGAGGATTGGGGATTGAAGATTGAGTATTGATGATTGAATATTGAGGATTGAGGATTGAGGTTTGAGGATTGAGGATGAAGACTGAGGGTTGAGGATTGAGGTTTGAGGAACGATGATTGAGGATTGAGGATTGAGAACTAAGGATTGACGATTGAGTATTGAAGATTGAGGATTGATGACTGAGGATTGACGACTGAGAATTGAGGATTGAGGATTGATGATTGAAGATTGAGTATTGAGGATTGAATATTGCGAATTGAGGATTGAGGATTGAGGATTGAGGATTGAGGATTGAGGATTGAGGATTGCGGATTGAGGATTGAGGATTGAGGATTGAGGATTGAGAATTGAGGATTGAGGATTGAGGATTGAGGATTGAGGATTGAGGATTGAGGTTTGAGTATTGGGGATTGCAGATTGAGTATTGGCGATTGAAGATTGAGGATTGAGGATTGAGGATTGAGGAATGAGGATTGAGTACTGAGGATGGAGGATGAGGGCTGAGGGTTGAAGATTGAGGATTGAGAAATGAGGATTGAGGATTGAGGATTGAAATTGAGGATTGGGTATTGAGGATTGAAGAATGAGGATTGAGGAATTAGGATTGAGGATTGAGGATTGAGGATTGAAGATTGAGGATTGGGTATTGAGGATTGAAGAATGAGGATTGAGGATTGAGGATTGGGGATTGAGGATTGAAGATTAGTGTTGAGGATTGAAGATCGAGGATTGAGGATTGAGGATTGAGGATTGAGGATTGAAGATTGGGTATTGAGGATTGAAGATTCAGGATTGAGTATTGATGATTGAATATTGAGGATTGAGGATTGAGGTTTGAGGATTGAGGACGAGGAGTGACGGTAGAGGATTTAGGTTTGAGGATTGAGGATTGAGGAACGAGGATTGAGGATGAGTGCTAAGGGTCGGGGATTGAGGTTCGACGACTGAGGACTGAGGATTGAGGATTGAGAATTGAGGATTGATGTTTGAGGATTGAAGATTGAGGATTGAGGATTGAGGATTGAGGTATGAGGATTGAAGATTGAGTATTGAGGATTGAAGATTGAGGATAGAGGATTGAGTACTGAGGATGGAGGATGAGGGCTGAGGGTTGAGGGTTGAGGATTGAGAAATGAGGATTGAGGATTGAGGATAGAAATTGAGGATTGGGTATTGAGGATTGAAGAATGAGGATTGAGGAATTAGGATTGAGGATTGAGGATTGAGGACTGAAGATTGAGGATTGGGTATTGAGGATTGAAGAATGAGGATTGAGGATTGAGGATTGAGGATTGAGGATTGAAGATTGAGTGTTGAGGATTGAAAATTGAGGATTGAGGATTGACGATTGAGGATTGAGGATTGAAGATTGAGTATTGAGGATTGAAGATTGAGGATTGAGTATTGAGGATTCAGGGTTGAAGACTGAGGATTGAGGATTGAGGATTGAGGATTGAGGATTGAGGATTGAAGATTGAATATTTATGATTGAATATTGAGGACTGAGGATGGAGGGTTGTGGATTGAGGACGAGGTCTGAGGGTTGAATATTGATGTTTGAGGTCTGAGGATTTAGGATTGAAGATTGAGAATTGAGGATTGAGGATTGAGGATTGAAGATTAAGGATTGGGTATTTAGGATTGAAGAATGTGGATTGAGGATTGAGGTTTGAGTATTGTGGATTGAAGATAGAGTATTGATGATTGAATATTGAGGATTGAGGATTGAGGTTTGAGGATTGAGGATGAAGACTGAGGGTTGAGGATTGAGGTTTGAGGAACGATGATTCAGGATTGAGGATTGAGGACTAAGGATTGACGATTGAGTATTGAAGATTGAGGATTGATGACTGAGGATTGACGACTGAGAATTGAGGATTGAGGATTGATGATTGAAGATTGAGTATTGAGGATTGAATATTGCGGATTGAGGATTGAGGATTGAGGATTGAGGATTGAGGATTGAGGATTGAGGATTGAGGATTAAGGATTGAGGATTGAGGATTGAGGATTGAGAATTGAGGATTGAGGATTGACGATTGAAGATTGAGTATTGATGATTGAATATTGAGGATTGAGGATTGAGGATTGAGGATTGAAGATTGAGTATTGTGGATTGAAGATTGAGGATTGAGTATTGAGGATTGAGGATTCAGGGTTGAAGATTGAGGATTGAGGATTGAGGATTGAGGATTGAGGATTGAGTATTGGGTGTTTAGTATTGAAGAATGAGGATTGAGGATTGAGGTTTGAGGATTGAGGATTGAAGATTGAGTATTGATGATTGAATATTGAGGGTTGAGGATTGAGGTTTGAGGATTGAGGATGAAGACTGACGGTTGAGGATTGAGGTTTGAGGAACGAGGATCGAGGATTGAGGATTGAGGACTAAGGATTGACGATTGAGTATTGAAGATTGAGGATTGATGACTGAGGCTTGACGACTGAGAATTGAGGATTGAGGATTGATGATTGAAGATTGAGTATTGAGGATTGAATATTGAGGATTGAGGATTGAGGATTGAGGATTGAGGATTGAGGATTGAGGATTGAGGATTGAGGATTGAAGATTGAGTATTTAGTATTGAAGGTTGAGGATTGTGGATTGAGGATTAAGGATTGTGGATTGAATATTGTAGCTTGAGTTTTGATGCCTGAGGATTGAGGATTGAGGATTGTGGATTGAATATTGTAGATTGAGTACTGATGCCTGAGGATTGAGGATTGAGGATTGAGGATTGAGGATTGAGGATTGAGGATTGAGGATTGAGGATTGAGGATTGAAGATTGGGTATTGAGGATTGAAGATTGAGGATTGAGTATTGAGGATTGAGGATTCAGGATTGAAAATTGAGGATTGGGGATCGAGGATTGAGGATTGAGGATTGAGGATTGAAGATTGAATATTGATGATTGAATATTGAGGACTGAGGATTGAGGATTGAGAATTGAGAATTGAGGATGAGGACTGAGGGTTGAGGATTGAGGTTTGAGGAATGAGGATTGATGGTTGAGGATTGAGGATAGAGGATTGAGGATTGAGGATTGAGTATTGAAGATTGAGTATTGATGCCTGAGGCTTGAGGATTGAGGATTGAGTATTGAGGATTGAGGATTGAAGATTGAGTATTGGGGATTGAAGATTGAGGATTGAGGATTGAGGATTGAGGATTGAGGATTGAGGATCTAGGATTGGAAATTGATTATTGAGTATTGAAGGCTGAGGATTGTGGATTGAGGATTGAGGATTGAGGATTGAGGATTGAGGATTGAGGATTGAGGATTGAGGATTGAGGATTGAGGATTGAGGATCGAAGATTGAGTATTGATGATTGAATATTGATGATTGAGGATTGAGGTTTGAGGATTGAGGATTGAGGATTGAGGATTGAGGATTGAGTATTGAAGATTGAGTATTGATGCCTGAGGATTGAGGATCGAGGATTGAGGATTGAGGATTGGAGATTGACTATTGAGGATTGAAGATTGAGGATTGAGGATTGAGGATTGAGAATTGAGAATTGAGTATGAGGACTGAGGGTTGAGGATTGAGGTTTGAGGAATGAGGACTGAGGGTTGGGGAATGAGGATTGAGGATTCAAGATTGAGGATTGAGCATTGAAGGTTGAGTATTGATGCCTGAGGGTTGGGGATTGAGGATTGATGATTGAGGATCGAGGATTGAAGATTGAGAATTGAGGATTGAAGATCGAGGATTGTGGATTGAGGATTGAGGATGGAGGATGAGGGCTGAGGGTTGAGGATTGAGGATTGAGAAATGAGGATTGAGGATTGAGGATTGAAATTGAGAATTGGGTATTGGGGATTGAAGAATGAGGATTGAGGAATTAGGATTGAGGATTGAGGATTGAGGATTGAAGATTGAGGATTGGGTATTGAGGGTTGAAGAATGAGGATTGAGGATTGAGGATTGAGGATTGAGGATTGAGGATTGAAGATTGAGTGTTGAGGATTGAAGATTGAGGATTGAGGATTGAGGATTGAGGATTGAGGGTTGAAGATTGAGTATTGAGGATTGAAGATTGAGGATTGAGTATTGAGGATTGTGGATTCAGGGTTGAAGATTGAGGATTGAGGATTGAGGATTGAGGATTGCGGATTGAAGATTGATGATTGGGTATTTAGGATTGAAGAATGAGGATTGAGGATTGAGGTCTGAGGATTGAGGATTGAAGATTGAGTATTGATGATTGAATATTGAGGGTTGAGGATTGAGGTTTGAGTATGGAGGATGAAGACTGAGGGTTGAGGATTGAGGTTTGAGGAACGAGGATTGAGGATTGACGATTGAGGACTAATGATTGACGATTGAGTATTGAAGATTGAGGATTGATGACTGAGGATTGACGACTGAGAATTGAGGATTGAGGATTGATGATTGAAGATTGAGTATTGAGGATTGAATATTGAGGATTGAGGATTGAGTATTGAGGATTGAGGATTGAGGATTGAGGATTGAGGATTGAAGATTGAGTATTGAGTATTGAAGGTTGAGGATTGTGGATTGAGGATTAAGTATTGTGGATTGAATATTGTAGATTGAGTTTTGATGCCTGAGGATTGAGGATTGAGTATTGTGGATTGAATATAGTAGATTGAGTATTGATGCCTGAGGATTGAGGATTGAGGATTGAGGATTGAGGATTGAGGATTGAAAGTTGAGTATTGAGGATTGAAGATTGAGTATTCAAGATTGAGTATTGATGATTGAATATTGAGGATTGAGGATTGAGGATTGGGTATTGAGGATTGAGTAATGAGGATTGAGGATTGAGGTTTGAGTATTGGGGATTGCAGATTGAGTATTGGCGATTGAAGATTGAGGATTGAGGATTGAGGATTGAGGAATGAGGATCGAAGATTGAGTATTGAGGATTGAAGATTGAGGATAGAGGATTGAGTACTGAGGATGGAGGATGAAGGCTGAGGGTTGAAGATTGAGGATTGAGAAATGAGGATTGAGGATTGAGGATTGAAATTGAGGATTGGGTATTGAGGATTGAAGAATGAGGATTGAGGAATTAGGATTGAGGATTGAGGATTGAGGATTGAAGATTGAGGATTGGGTATTGAGGATTGAAGAATGAGGATTGAGGATTGAGGATTGGGGATTGAGGATTGAAGATTAGTGTTGAGGATTGAAGATTCAGGATTGAGGATTGAGGATTGAGGATTGAGGATTGAAGATTGGGTATTGAGGATTGAAGATTGAGGATTGAGTATTGAGGATTGAGGATTCAGGATTGAAAATTGAGGATTGAGGATCGAGGATTGAGGATTGAGGATTGAGGATTGAAGATTGAATATTGATGATTGAATATTGAGGACTGAGGATTGAGGGTTGTGGATTGAGGACGAGGGCTGAGGGTTGAATATTGATGTTTGAGATCTGAGTATTAAGGATTGAGGATTGAGAATTGAGGATTGAGGATTGAGGATTGAAGATTGAGGATTGGGTATTTAGGATTGAAGAATGAGGATTGAGGATTGAGGTTTGAGGATTGAGGATTGATGATTGAGTGTTGTCGATTGAATATTGAGGATTGAGGATTGAGGTTTGAGGATTGAGGACGAGGACTGACGGTTGAGGATTGAGGTTAGAGGATTGAGGATTGGGGATTGAGGACTGAGGATTGAGGATTGAGGATTGAGGATTGAGCATTGAGGATTGAAGATTGATGACTGGGGATTGAGGATTGAATATTGAGGATTAACGATTGAAGATTGGGGATTGAGGATCTAGGATCGGAGATTGATTATTGAGGATTGAAGATTGAGGATTGACGATTGAGGATTGAGAATTGAGAATTGAGGATGAGGACTGAGGGTTGAGGATTGAGGTTTGAGGAATGAGGATTGATGATTGAGGATTGAGGATTGAGGATTGAGGATTGAGGATTGAGGATTGAGTATTGAAGATTGAGTATTGATACCTGAGGATTGAGGATTGAGGATTGAGGATTGAGGATTGAGGATTGAAGATTTAGTATTGGGGATTGAAGATTGAGGATTGAGGATTGAGGATTGAGGATGGAGAATGAGGACTGACGGTTGAGGATTGAGGTTTGAGGATTGAAGATTGAGGACTGAGGACTGAGGACTAAGGATTGGCGATTGAGTATTGAAGATTGAGGATTGGTGACTGAGGATTGACGACTGAGAATTTAGGATTGATGATTGAGGACTGAGGATTGAAGATTGAGTATTGAGTATTGAAGGTTGAGGACTATGGATTGAGGATTAAGGATTGAGGATTGAATATTGTAGATTGAGTATTGATGCCTGAGGATTGAGGATTGAGGATTGAGGATTGAGGATTGAGGATTGAAGATTGAGAATTGAGGATTGAAGATTGAGGTTTGAAGATTGATTATTGATGATTGAATACTGAGGATTGAGGATTGAGGAGTGAGGATTGAGGATTGAGGATTGAGCATTGAAGATTGAGTATTGATGATTGAATATTGAGGATTGAGGATTGAGCTTTGAGGATTGAGGATTGAGGATTGAGGATTGAGGATTGAGTATTGAAGATTGAGTATTGATGCCTGAGGATTGAGGATCGAGGATTGAGGATTGAGGATTGGAGATTGATTATTGAGGATTGAAGATTGAGGATTGAGGATTGAGGATTGAGAATTGAGAATTGAGTATGAGGACTGAGAGTTGAGGATTGAGGTTTGAGGAATGAGGATTGAGGGTTGGGGAATGAGGATTGAGGATTGAGGATTGAGGATTGAGCATTGAGGATTGAGTATTGATGCCTGAGGATTGAGGATAGAGGATTGATGATTGAGGATCGAGGATTGAAGATTGAGAATTGAGGATTGAAGATGGAGGATTGAGGATTGAGGATTGAGGATGGAGGATGAGGGCTGAGGGTTGAGGATTGAGGATTGAGAAATGAGGATTGAGGATTGAGGATTGAAATTGAGGATTGTGTATTGAGGATTGAAGAATGAGGATTGAGGAATTAGGATTGAGGATTGAGGATTGAAGATTGAGGATTGGGTATTGAGGATTGAAGAATGAGGATTGAGGATTGAGGATTGAGGATTGAGGATTGAAGATTAGTAATGAGGATTGAAGATTGAGGGTTGAGGATTGAGGATTGAGGATTGAGGATTGAGGATTGAGTGTTGAGGGTTGAAGATTGAGGATTGAGGATAGAGGATTGAGGATTGAGGATTGAAATTGAGTATCGAGGATTGAAGATTGAGTATTGAGTATTGAGGATTAAGGATTCAGGGTTGAAGATTGAGGATTGAGGATTGAGGATTGAGGATCTAGGATTGGAGATTGATTATTGAGTATAGAAGGTTGAGGATTGTGGATTGAGGATTGAGGATTGAGGATTGAGGATTGAGGATTGAGGATTGAGAATTGAGGATTGAGGATTGAGGATTGAAGATTGAGTATTGATGATTGAATGTTGAGGATTGAGGATTGAGGATTGAGGATTGAAGATTGAGTATTGAGGATTGAAGATTGAGGATTGAGTATTGAGGATTGAGGATTCAGGGTTGAAGATTGAGGATTGAGGATTGAGGATTGAGGATTGAGGATTGAGGATTGAAGATTGAATATTGATGATTGAATATTGAGGACTGAGGATTGAGGGTTGTGGATTGAGGACGAGGACTGAGGGTTGAATATTGACGTTTGAGGTCTGAGGATTAAGGATTGAGGATTGGGAATTGAGTATTGAGGATTGAGGATTGAAGATTGAGGATTGGGTATTGAGGATTGAGGATTGAGGATTGCGGATTGAAGATTGAGGATTGGGTATTTAGGATTGAAGAATGAAGATTGAGGATTGAGGTCTGAGGATTGAAGATTGAGTATTGAGTATTGAAGGTTGAGGATTGTGGATTGAGGATTAAGGATTGAGGATTGAATATTGTAGATTGAGTATTGATAACTGAGGATTGAGGATTGAGGATTGAGGATTGAGGATTGAGGATTGAGGATTGAGGATTGAAGATTGACTATTGAGGATTGAGTATTGAGGATTGAGGATTCAGGGTTGAAGATTGAGGATTGAGGATTGAGGATTGAGGATTGAGGATTGAGGATTGGGTGTTTAGTATTGAAGAATGAGGATTGAGGATTGAGGTTTGAGGATTGAGGATTGAAGATTGAGTATTGATGATTGAATATTGAGGGTTGAGGATTGAGGTTTGAGGATTGAGGATGATGACTGAGGGTTGAGGATTGAGGTTTGAGGAACGAGGATCGAGGATTGAGGATTGAGGACTAAGGATTGACGATTGAGTATTGAAGATTGAGGATTGATGACTGAGGATTGACGACTGAGAATTGAGGATTGAGGATTGATGATTGAAGATTGAGTATTGAGGATTGAATACTGAGGATTGAGGATTGAGGATTGAGGATTGAGGATTGAGGATTGAGGATTGAAGATTGAGTATTGAGTATTGAAGGTTGAGGATTGTGGATTGAGGATTAAGTATTGTGGATTGAATATTGTAGATTGAGTTTTGATGCCTGAGGATTGAGGATTGAGTATTGTGGATTGAATATAGTAGATTGAGTATTGATGCCTGAGGATTGAGGATTGAGGATTGAGGATTGAGGATTGAGGATTGAAAGTTGAGTATTGAGGATTGAAGATTGAGTATTCAAGATTGAGTATTGATGATTGAATATTGAGGATTGAGGATTGAGGATTGGGTATTGAGGATTGAGTAATGAGGATTGAGGATTGAGGTTTGAGTATTGGGGATTGCAGATTGAGTATTGGCGATTGAAGATTGAGGATTGAGGATTGAGGATTGAGGAATGAGGATCGAAGATTGAGTATTGAGGATTGAAGATTGAGGATAGAGGTTTGAGTACTGAGGATGGAGGATGAAGGCTGAGGGTTGAAGATTGAGGATTGAGAAATGAGGATTGAGGATTGAGGATTGAAATTGAGGATTGGGTATTGAGGATTGAAGAATGAGGATTGAGGAATTAGGATTGAGGATTGAGGATTGAGGATTGAAGATTGAGGATTGGGTATTGAGGATTGAAGAATGAGGATTGAGGATTGAGGATTGGGGATTGAGGATTGAAGATTAGTGTTGAGGATTGAAGATTGAGGATTGAGGATTGAGGATTGAGGATTGAGGATTGAAGATTGGGTATTGAGGATTGAAGATTGAGGATTGAGTATTGAGGATTGAGGATTCAGGATTGAAAATTGAGGATTGAGGATCGAGGATTGAGGATTGAGGATTGAGGATTGAAGATTGAATATTGATGATTGAATATTGAGGACTGAGGATTGAGGGTTGTGGATTGAGGACGAGGGCTGAGGGTTGAATATTGATGTTTGAGATCTGAGTATTAAGGATTGAGGATTGAGAATTGAGGATTGAGGATTGAGGATTGAAGATTGAGGATTGGGTATTTAGGATTGAAGAATGAGGATTGAGGATTGAGGTTTGAGGATTGAGGATTGATGATTGAGTGTTGTCGACTGAATATTGAGGATTGAGGATTGAGGTTTGAGGATTGAGGACGAGGACTGACGGTTGAGGATTGAGGTTAGAGGATTGAGGATTGGGGATTGAGGACTGAGGATTGAGGATTGAGGATTGAGGATTGAGCATTGAGGATTGAAGATTGATGACTGGGGATTGAGGATTGAATATTGAGGATTAACGATTGAAGATTGGGGATTGAGGATCTAGGATCGGAGATTGATTATTGAGGATTGAAGATTGAGGATTGACGATTGAGGATTGAGAATTGAGAATTGAGGATGAGGACTGAGGGTTGAGGATTGAGGTTTGAGGAATGAGGATTGATGATTGAGGATTGAGGATTGAGGATTGAGGATTGAGGATTGAGGATTGAGTATTGAAGATTGAGTATTGATACCTGAGGATTGAGGATTGAGGATTGAGGATTGAGGATTGAGGATGGAAGATTTAGTATTGGGGATTGAAGATTGAGGATTGAGGATTGAGGATTGAGGATGGAGAATGAGGACTGACGGTTGAGGATTGAGGTTTGAGGATAGAAGATTGAGGACTGAGGACTGAGGATTGAGGATTGAGGATATAGCATTGAGGATTGAAGATTGAGTACTGGGGATTCGGGATTGCAGATTGAGGATTAAGGATTGAAGATTGAGTATTGAGGATTGAAGATAGAGGATTGAGTATTGAGGATTGAGGATTCAGGGTTGAAAATTGAGGATTGAGGATTGAGGATTGAGGATTGAGGATTGAGGATTGAAGATTGAATATTGATGATTGAATATTGAGGACAGAGGATTGTGGGTTGTGGATTGAGGACGAGGACTGAGGGTTGAATATTGATGTTTGAGGTCTGAGGATTAAGGATTGAGGATTGAGAATTGAGGATTGAGGATTGAGGATTGGAAATTGAGGATTGGGTATTTAGGATTGAAGAATGAGGATTGAGGATTGAGGTTTGAGGATTGAGGATTGAAGATTGGGTATTGATGATTGAATATTGAGGATTGATGATTGAGGTTTGAGGATTGAGGACGAGGACTGACGGTTGAGGATTGAGGTTTGAGGATTAAGGATTGGGGATTGAGGACTGAGGATTGAGGATTGAGGATTGAGCATTGAGGATTGAAGATTGATGACTGGGGATTGAGGATTGAAGATTGAGGATTAACGATTGAAGGTTGGGGATTGAGGACCTAGGATCGGAGATTGATTATTGAGGATTGAAGATTGAGGATTGAGGATTGAGGATTGAGAATTGAGAATTGAGGATGAGGACTGAGGGTTGAGGATTGAGGTTTGAGGAATGAGGATTGATGGTTGAGGATTGAGGATTGAGGATTGAGAATTGAGGATTGAGTATTGAAGATTGAGTATTGATGCCTGAGGCTTGAGGATTGAGTATTGAGTATTGAGGATTGAGGATTGAAGATTGAGTATTGGGGATTGAAGACTGAGGATTGAGGATTGAGGATTGAGGTTGGAGAATGAGGACGGACGGTTGAGGATTGAGGTTTGAGGATTGAAGATTGAGGTCTGAGGACTGAGGATTGAGGATTGAGGATTGAGCATTGAGGATTGAAGATTGAGTACTGGGGATTGGGGATTGAAGATTGAGGATTAAGGATTGAAGATTGAGTATTGATGATTGAATATTGAGGATTGAGGATTGTGGTTTGAGGATTGAGGATTGATGTTTGAGGATTGAAGATTGAGGATTGGGGATTGAGGATTGAGGAATGAGGATTGAAGATTGAGTATTGAGGATTGAAGATTGAGGATAGAGGATTGAGTACTGAGGATGGACGTTGAGGGCTGAGGGTTGAGGGTTGAGGATTGAGAAATGAGGATTGAGGATTGAGGATAGAAATTGAGGATTGGGTATTGAGGATTGAAGAATGAGGATTGAGGAATTAGGATTGAGGATTGAGGATTGAGGGCTGAAGATTGAGGATTCGGTATTGAGGATTGAAGAATGAGGATTGAGGATTGAGAATTGAGGATTGAGGATTGAAGATTGAGTGTTGAGGATTGAAAATTGAGGATTGAGGATTGACGATTGAGGATTGAGGATTGAAGATTGAGTATTGAGGATTGAAGATTGAGGATTGAGTATTGAGGATTCAGGGTTGAAGACTGAGGATTGAGGATTGAGGATTGAGGGTTGAGGATTGAGGAATGAAGATTGAATATTTATGATTGAATATTGAGGACTGAGGATTGAGGGTTGTGGATTGAGGACGAGGACTGAGGGTTGAATATTGATGTTTGAGGTCTGAGGATTAAGGATTGAGGATTGAGAATTGAGGATTGAGGATTGAGGATTGAAGATTAAGGATTGGGTATTTAGGATTGAAGAATGTGGATTGAGGATTGAGGTTTGAGGATTGGGGATTGAAGATTGAGTATTGATGATTGAATATTGAGGATTGAGGATTGAGGTTTGAGGATTGAGGATGAAGACTGAGGGTTGAGGATTGAGGTTTGAGGAACGATGATTGAGGATTGAGGATTGAGAACTAAGGATTGACGATTGAGTATTGAAGATTGAGGATTGATGACTGAGGATTGACGACTGAGAATTGAGGATTGAGGATTGATGATTGAAGATTGAGTATTGAGGATTGAATATTGCGAATTGAGGATTGAGGATTGAGGATTGAGGATTGAGGATTGAGGATTGAGGATTGCGGATTGAGGATTGAGGATTGAGGATTGAGGATTGAGAATTGAGGATTGAGGATTGAGGATTGAAGATTGAGTATTGATGATTGAATATTGAGGATTGAGGATTGAGGATTGAGGATTGAAGATTGAGTATTGAGGATTGAAGATTGAGGATTGAGTATTGAGGATTGAGGATTCAGGGTTGAAGATTGAGGATTGAGGATTGAGGATTGAGGATTGAGGATTGAGGATTGGGTGTTTAGTATTGAAGAATGAGGATTGAGGATTGAGGTTTGAGAATTGAGGATTGAAGATTGAGTATTGATGATTGAATATTGAGGGTTGAGGATTGAGGTTTGAGGATTGAGGATGAAGACTGAGGGTTGAGGATTGAGGTTTGAGGAACGAGGATCGAGGATTGAGGATTGAGGACTAAGGATTGACGATTGAGTATTGAAGATTGAGGATTGATGACTGAGGATTGACAACTGATAATTGAGGATTGAGGATTGATGATTGAAGATTGAGTATTGAGGATTGAATATTGAGGATTGAGGATTGAGGATTGAGGATTGAGGATTGAGGATTGAGGATTGAAGATTGAGTATTGAGTATTGAAGGTTGAGGATTGTGGATTGAGGATTAAGGATTGTGGATTGAATATTGTAGATTGAGTATTGATGCCTGAGGATTGAGGATTGAGGATTGTGGATTGAATATTGTAGATTGAGTATTGGTGCCTGAGGATTGAGGATTGAGGATTGAGGATTGAGGATTGAGGATTGAAGGTTGAGTATTGAGGATTGAAGATTGAGGATTCAAGATTGAGTATTGATGATTGAATATTGAGGATTGAGGATTGAGGATTGAGGATTGAGGATTGGGTATTGAGGATTGAGTAATGAGGATTGAGGATTGAGGTTTGAGTATTGGGGATTGCAGATTGAGTATTGGCGATTGAAGATTGAGGATTGAGGATTGAGGATTGAGGAATGAGGATTGAGTACTGAGGATGGAGGATGAGGGCTGAGGGTTGAAGATTGAGGATTGAGAAATGAGGATTGAGGATTGAGGATTGAAATTGAGGATTGGGTATTGAGGATTGAAGAATGAGGATTGAGGAATTAGGATTGAGGATTGAGGATTGAGGATTGAAGATTGAGGATTGGGTATTGAGGATTGAAGAATGAGGATTGAGGATTGAGGATTGGGGATTGTAGATTGAAGATTAGTGTTGAGGATTGAAGATCGAGGATTGAGGATTGAGGATTGAGGATTGAGGATTGAAGATTGGGTATTGAGGATTGAAGATTCAGGATTGAGTATTGATGATTGAATATTGAGGATTGAGGATTGAGGTTTGAGGATTGAGGACGAGGAGTGACGGTAGAGGATTTAGGTTTGAGGATTGAGGATTGAGGAACGAGGATTGAGGATGAGTGCTAAGGGTCGGGGATTGAGGTTCGACGACTGAGGACTGAGGATTGAGGATTGAGAATTGAGGATTGATGTTTGAGGATTGAAGATTGAGGATTGAGGATTGAGGATTGAGGTATGAGGATTGAAGATTGAGTATTGAGGATTGAAGATTGAGGATAGAGGATTGAGTACTGAGGATGGAGGATGAGGGCTGAGGGTTGAGGGTTGAGGATTGAGAAATGAGGATTGAGGATTGAGGATAGAAATTGAGGATTGGGTATTGAGGATTGAAGAATGAGGATTGAGGAATTAGGATTGAGGATTGAGGATTGAGGACTGAAGATTGAGGATTGGGTATTGAGGATTGAAGAATGAGGATTGAGGATTGAGGATTGAGGATTGAGGATTGAAGATTGAGTGTTGAGGATTGAAAATTGAGGATTGAGGATTGACGATTGAGGATTGAGGATTGAAGATTGAGTATTGAGGATTGAAGATTGAGGATTGAGTATTGAGGATTCAGGGTTGAAGACTGAGGATTGAGGATTGAGGATTGAGGATTGAGGATTGAGGATTGAAGATTGAATATTTATGATTGAATATTGAGGACTGAGGATGGAGGGTTGTGGATTGAGGACGAGGTCTGAGGGTTGAATATTGATGTTTGAGGTCTGAGGATTTAGGATTGAAGATTGAGAATTGAGGATTGAGGATTGAGGATTGAAGATTAAGGATTGGGTATTTAGGATTGAAGAATGTGGATTGAGGATTGAGGTTTGAGTATTGTGGATTGAAGATAGAGTATTGATGATTGAATATTGAGGATTGAGGATTGAGGTTTGAGGATTGAGGATGAAGACTGAGGGTTGAGGATTGAGGTTTGAGGAACGATGATTCAGGATTGAGGATTGAGGACTAAGGATTGACGATTGAGTATTGAAGATTGAGGATTGATGACTGAGGATTGACGACTGAGAATTGAGGATTCAGGATTGATGATTGAAGATTGAGTATTGAGGATTGAATATTGCGGATTGAGGATTGAGGATTGAGGATTGAGGATTGAGGATTGAGGATTGAGGATTGAGGATTAAGGATTGAGGATTGAGGATTGAGGATTGAGAATTGAGGATTGAGGATTGACGATTGAAGATTGAGTATTGATGATTGAATATTGAGGATTGAGGATTGAGGATTGAGGATTGAAGATTGAGTATTGTGGATTGAAGATTGAGGATTGAGTATTGAGGATTGAGGATTCAGGGTTGAAGATTGAGAATTGAGGATTGAGGATTGAGTATTGAGGATTGAGGATTCAGGATTGAAAATTGAGGATTGGGGATCGAGGATTGAGGATTGAGGATTGAGGATTGAAGATTGAATATTGATGATTGAATATTGAGGACTGAGGATTGAGGATTGAGAATTGAGAATTGAGGATGAGGACTGAGGGTTGAGGATTGAGGTTTGAGGAATGAGGATTGATGGTTGAGGATTGAGGATAGAGGATTGAGGATTGAGGATTGAGTATTGAAGATTGAGTATTGATGCCTGAGGCTTGAGGATTGAGGATTGAGTATTGAGGATTGAGGATTGAAGATTGAGTATTGGGGATTGAAGATTGAGGATTGAGGATTGAGGATTGAGGATTGAGGATTGAGGATCTAGGATTGGAAATTGATTATTGAGTATTGAAGGCTGAGGATTGTGGATTGAGGATTGAGGATTGAGGATTGAGGATTGAGGATTGAGGATTGAGGATTGAGGATTGAGGATTGAGGATTGAGGATCGAAGATTGAGTATTGATGATTGAATATTGATGATTGAGGATTGAGGTTTGAGGATTGAGGATTGAGGATTGAGGATTGAGGATTGAGTATTGAAGATTGAGTATTGATACCTGAGGATTGAGGATCGAGGATTGAGGATTGAGGATTGGAGATTGACTATTGAGGATTGAAGATTGAGGATTGAGGATTGAGGATTGAGAATTGAGAATTGAGTATGAGGACTGAGGGTTGAGGATTGAGGTTTGAGGAATGAGGACTGAGGGTTGGGGAATGAGGATTGAGGATTCAAGATTGAGGATTAAGCATTGAAGGTTGAGTATTGATGCCTGAGGGTTGGGGATTGAGGATTGATGATTGAGGATCGAGGATTGAAGATTGAGAATTGAGGATTGAAGATCGAGGATTGTGGATTGAGGATTGAGGATGGAGGATGAGGGCTGAGGGTTGAGGATTGAGGATTGAGAAATGAGGATTGAGGATTGAGGATTGAAATTGAGAATTGGGTATTGGGGATTGAAGAATGAGGATTGAGGAATTAGGATTGAGGATTGAGGATTGAGGATTGAAGATTGAGGATTGGGTATTGAGGGTTGAAGAATGAGGATTGAGGATTGAGGATTGAGGATTGAGGATTGAGGATTGAAGATTGAGTGTTGAGGATTGAAGATTGAGGATTGAGGATTGAGGATTGAGGATTGAGGGTTGAAGATTGAGTATTGAGGATTGAAGATTGAGGATTGAGTATTGAGGATTGTGGATTCAGGGTTGAAGATTGAGGATTGAGGATTGAGGATTGAGGATTGAGGATTGCGGATTGAAGATTGATGATTGGGTATTTAGGATTGAAGAATGAGGATTGAGGATTGAGGTCTGAGGATTGAGGATTGAAGATTGAGTATTGATGATTGAATATTGAGGGTTGAGGATTGAGGTTTGAGTATGGAGGATGAAGACTGA
Organism: Calliopsis andreniformis; assembly: GCF_051401765.1. Classification (NCBI taxonomy): domain Eukaryota; kingdom Metazoa; phylum Arthropoda; class Insecta; order Hymenoptera; family Andrenidae; genus Calliopsis; species Calliopsis andreniformis. The sequence goes on along the minus strand of NW_027480749.1, from coordinate 91,008 downwards.
GGGTTGAGGATTGAGGTTTGAGGAACGAGGATTGAGGATTGACGATTGAGGACTAATGATTGACGATTGAGTATTGAAGATTGAGGATTGATGACTGAGGATTGACGACTGAGAATTGAGGATTGAGGATTGATGATTGAAGATTGAGTATTGAGGATTGAATATTGAGGATTGAGGATTGAGTATTGAGGATTGAGGATTGAGGATTGAGGATTGAGGATTGAAGATTGAGTATTGAGTATTGAAGGTTGAGGATTGTGGATTGAGGATTAAGTATTGTGGATTGAATATTGTAGATTGAGTTTTGATGCCTGAGGATTGAGGATTGAGTATTGTGGATTGAATATAGTAGATTGAGTATTGATGCCTGAGGATTGAGGATTGAGGATTGAGGATTGAGGATTGAGGATTGAAAGTTGAGTATTGAGGATTGAAGATTGAGTATTCAAGATTGAGTATTGATGATTGAATATTGAGGATTGAGGATTGAGGATTGGGTATTGAGGATTGAGTAATGAGGATTGAGGATTGAGGTTTGAGTATTGGGGATTGCAGATTGAGTATTGGCGATTGAAGATTGAGGATTGAGGATTGAGGATTGAGGAATGAGGATCGAAGATTGAGTATTGAGGATTGAAGATTGAGGATAGAGGATTGAGTACTGAGGATGGAGGATGAAGGCTGAGGGTTGAAGATTGAGGATTGAGAAATGAGGATTGAGGATTGAGGATTGAAATTGAGGATTGGGTATTGAGGATTGAAGAATGAGGATTGAGGAATTAGGATTGAGGATTGAGGATTGAGGATTGAAGATTGAGGATTGGGTATTGAGGATTGAAGAATGAGGATTGAGGATTGAGGATTGGGGATTGAGGATTGAAGATTAGTGTTGAGGATTGAAGATTCAGGATTGAGGATTGAGGATTGAGGATTGAGGATTGAAGATTGGGTATTGAGGATTGAAGATTGAGGATTGAGTATTGAGGATTGAGGATTCAGGATTGAAAATTGAGGATTGAGGATCGAGGATTGAGGATTGAGGATTGAGGATTGAAGATTGAATATTGATGATTGAATATTGAGGACTGAGGATTGAGGGTTGTGGATTGAGGACGAGGGCTGAGGGTTGAATATTGATGTTTGAGATCTGAGTATTAAGGATTGAGGATTGAGAATTGAGGATTGAGGATTGAGGATTGAAGATTGAGGATTGGGTATTTAGGATTGAAGAATGAGGATTGAGGATTGAGGTTTGAGGATTGAGGATTGATGATTGAGTGTTGTCGATTGAATATTGAGGATTGAGGATTGAGGTTTGAGGATTGAGGACGAGGACTGACGGTTGAGGATTGAGGTTAGAGGATTGAGGATTGGGGATTGAGGACTGAGGATTGAGGATTGAGGATTGAGGATTGAGCATTGAGGATTGAAGATTGATGACTGGGGATTGAGGATTGAATATTGAGGATTAACGATTGAAGATTGGGGATTGAGGATCTAGGATCGGAGATTGATTATTGAGGATTGAAGATTGAGGATTGACGATTGAGGATTGAGAATTGAGAATTGAGGATGAGGACTGAGGGTTGAGGATTGAGGTTTGAGGAATGAGGATTGATGATTGAGGATTGAGGATTGAGGATTGAGGATTGAGGATTGAGGATTGAGTATTGAAGATTGAGTATTGATACCTGAGGATTGAGGATTGAGGATTGAGGATTGAGGATTGAGGATTGAAGATTTAGTATTGGGGATTGAAGATTGAGGATTGAGGATTGAGGATTGAGGATGGAGAATGAGGACTGACGGTTGAGGATTGAGGTTTGAGGATTGAAGATTGAGGACTGAGGACTGAGGATTGAGGATTGAGGATATAGCATTGAGGATTGAAGATTGAGTACTGGGGATTCGGGATTGCAGATTGAGGATTAAGGATTGAAGATTGAGTATTGAGGATTGAAGATAGAGGATTGAGTATTGAGGATTGAGGATTCAGGGTTGAAAATTGAGGATTGAGGATTGAGGATTGAGGATTGAGGATTGAGGATTGAAGATTGAATATTGATGATTGAATATTGAGGACTGAGGATTGAGGGTTGTGGATTGAGGACGAGGACTGAGGGTTGAATATTGATGTTTGAGGTCTGAGGATTAAGGATTGAGGATTGAGAATTGAGGATTGAGGATTGAGGATTGGAAATTGAGGATTGGGTATTTAGGATTGAAGAATGAGGATTGAGGATTGAGGTTTGAGGATTGAGGATTGAAGATTGGGTATTGATGATTGAATATTGAGGATTGAAGATTGAGGTTTGAGGATTGAGGACGAGGACTGACGGTTGAGGATTGAGGTTTGAGGATTAACGATTGGGGATTGAGGACTGAGGATTGAGGATTGAGGATTGAGCATTGAGGATTGAAGATTGATGACTGGGGATTGAGGATTGAAGATTGAGGATTAACGATTGAAGGTTGGGGATTGAGGACCTAGGATCGGAGATTGATTATTGAGGATTGAAGATTGAGGATTGAGGATTGAGGATTGAGAATTGAGAATTGAGGATGAGGACTGAGGGTTGAGGATTGAGGTTTGAGGAATGAGGATTGATGGTTGAGGATTGAGGATTGAGGATTGAGAATTGAGGATTGAGTATTGAAGATTGAGTATTGATGCCTGAGGCTTGAGGATTGAGGATTGAGTATTGAGGATTGAGGATTGAAGATTGAGTATTGGGGATTGAAGATTGAGGATTGAGGATTGAGGATTGAGGTTGGAGAATGAGGACTGACGGTTGAGGATTGAGGTTTGAGGATTGAAGATTGAGGTCTGAGGACTGAGGATTGAGGATTGAGGATTGAGCATTGATGATTGAAGATTGAGTACTGGGGATTGGGGATTGAAGATTGAGGATTAAGGATTGAAGATTGAGTATTGATGATTGAATATTGAGGATTGAGGATTGAGGTTTGAGGATTGAGGATTGATGTTTGAGGATTGAAGATTGAGGATTGGGGATTGAGGATTGAGGAATGAGGATTGAAGATTGAGTATTGAGGATTGAAGATTGAGGATAGAGGATTGAGTACTGAGGATGGACGTTGAGGGCTGAGGGTTGAGGGTTGAGGATTGAGAAATGAGGATTGAGGATTGAGGATAGAAATTGAGGATTGGGTATTGAGGATTGAAGAATGAGGATTGAGGAATTAGGATTGAGGATTGAGGATTGAGGGCTGAAGATTGAGGATTGGGTATTGAGGATTGAAGAATGAGGATTGAGGATTGAGAATTGAGGATTGAGGATTGAAGATTGAGTGTTGAGGATTGAAAATTGAGGATTGAGGATTGACGATTGAGGATTGAGGATTGAAGATTGAGTATTGAGGATTGAAGATTGAGGATTGAGTATTGAGGATTCAGGGTTGAAGACTGAGGATTGAGGATTGAGGATTGAGGGTTGAGGATTGAGGAATGAAGATTGAATATTTATGATTGAATATTGAGGACTGAGGATTGAGGGTTGTGGATTGAGGACGAGGACTGAGGGTTGAATATTGATGTTTGAGGTCTGAGGATTAAGGATTGAGGATTGAGAATTGAGGATTGAGGATTGAGGATTGAAGATTAAGGATTGGGTATTTAGGATTGAAGAATGTGGATTGAGGATTGAGGTTTGAGGATTGGGGATTGAAGATTGAGTATTGATGATTGAATATTGAGGATTGAGGATTGAGGTTTGAGGATTGAGGATGAAGACTGAGGGTTGAGGATTGAGGTTTGAGGAACGATGATTGAGGATTGAGGATTGAGAACTAAGGATTGACGATTGAGTATTGAAGATTGAGGATTGATGACTGAGGATTGACGACTGAGAATTGAGGATTGAGGATTGATGATTGAAGATTGAGTATTGAGGATTGAATATTGCGAATTGAGGATTGAGGATTGAGGATTGAGGATTGAGGATTGAGGATTGAGGATTGCGGATTGAGGATTGAGGATTGAGGATTGAGGATTGAGAATTGAGGATTGAGGATTGAGGATTGAAGATTGAGTATTGATGATTGAATATTGAGGATTGAGGATTGAGGATTGAGGATTGAAGATTGAGTATTGAGGATTGAAGATTGAGGATTGAGTATTGAGGATTGAGGATTCAGGGTTGAAGATTAAGGATTGAGGATTGAGGATTGAGGATTGAGGATTGAGGATTGGGTGTTTAGTATTGAAGAATGAGGATTGAGGATTGAGGTTTGAGGATTGAGGATTGAAGATTGAGTATTGATGATTGAATATTGAGGGTTGAGGATTGAGGTTTGAGGATTGAGGATGAAGACTGAGGGTTGAGGATTGAGGTTTGAGGAACGAGGATCGAGGATTGAGGATTGAGGACTAAGGATTGACGATTGAGTATTGAAGATTGAGTATTGATGATTGAATATTGAGGATTGAGGATTGAGGTTTGAGGATTGAGGATTGATGTTTGAGGATTGAAGATTGAGGATTGGGGATTGAGGATTGAGGAATGAGGATTGAAGATTGAGTATTGAGGATTGAAGATTGAGGATAGAGGATTGAGTACTGAGGATGGACGTTGAGGGCTGAGGGTTGAGGGTTGAGGATTGAGAAATGAGGATTGAGGATTGAGGATAGAAATTGAGGATTGGGTATTGAGGATTGAAGAATGAGGATTGAGGAATTAGGATTGAGGATTGAGGATTGAGGGCTGAAGATTGAGGATTGGGTATTGAGGATTGAAGAATGAGGATTGAGGATTGAGAATTGAGGATTGAGGATTGAAGATTGAGTGTTGAGGATTGAAAATTGAGGATTGAGGATTGAGGATTGAAGATTGAGTATTGATGATTGAATATTGAGGATTGAGGATTGAGGATTGAGGATTGAAGATTGAGTATTGAGGATTGAAGATTGAGGATTGAGTATTGAGGATTGAGGATTCAGGGTTGAAGATTAAGGATTGAGGATTGAGGATTGAGGATTGAGGATTGAGGATTGGGTGTTTAGTATTGAAGAATGAGGATTGAGGATTGAGGTTTGAGGATTGAGGATTGAAGATTGAGTATTGATGATTGAATATTGAGGGTTGAGGATTGAGGTTTGAGGATTGAGGATGAAGACTGAGGGTTGAGGATTGAGGTTTGAGGAACGAGGATCGAGGATTGAGGATTGAGGACTAAGGATTGACGATTGAGTATTGAAGATTGAGGATTGATGACTGAGGATTGACAACTGATAATTGAGGATTGAGGATTGATGATTGAAGATTGAGTATTGAGGATTGAATATTGAGGATTGAGGATTGAGGATTGAGGATTGAGGATTGAGGATTGAGGATTGAAGATTGAGTATTGAGTATTGAAGGTTGAGGATTGTGGATTGAGGATTAAGGATTGTGGATTGAATATTGTAGATTGAGTATTGATGCCTGAGGATTGAGGATTGAGGATTGAGGATTGAGGATTGAGGATTGAGGATTGAAGATTGACTATTGAGGATTGAAGATTGAGGGTTGAAGATTGCGTATTGATGATTGAATATTGAGGATTGAGTATTGAGGATTGAGGATTGAGGATTGAGGATTGAGGATTGAAGATTGAGTATTGATGATTGAATATTGAGGATTGAAGAATGAGGATTGAGGATTGACGATTGAGGATTGAGGATAGAGGATCTAGGATTGGAAACTGATTATTGAGTATTGAAGGCTGAGGATTGTGGATTGAGGATTGAGGATTGAGCATTGAGGACTGAGGATTGAGGATTGAGGATTGAGGATTGAGGATTGAGGATTGAGGATTGAGGATCGAAGATTGAGTATTGATGATTGAATATTGAGGATTGAGTATTGAGGTTTGAGGATTGAGGATTGACGATTGAGGATTGAGGATTGAGTATTGAAGATTGAGTATTGATGCCTGAGGATTGAGGATCGAGGATTGAGGATTGAGGATTGGAGATTGACTATTGAGGATTTTAGATTGAGGATTGAGGATTGAGGATTGAGAATTGAGAATTGAGTATGAGGACTGAGGGTTGAGGATTGAGGTTTGAGGAATGAGGACTGAGGGTTGGGGAATGAGGATTGAGGATTGAGGATTGAGGATTGAGCATTGAAGGTTGAGTATTGATGCCTGAGGACTGAGGATTGAGGATTGATGATTGAGGATCGAGGATTGAAGATTGAGAATTGAGGATTGAAGATCGAGGATTGTGGATTGAGGATTGAGGATGGAGGATGAGGGCTGAGGGTTGAGGATTGAGGATTGAGAAATGAGGATTGAGGATTGAGGATTGAAATTGAGGATTGTGTATTGAGGATTGAAGAATGAGGATTGAGGAATTAGGATTGAGGATTGAGGATTGAGGATTGAAGATTGAGGATTGGGTATTGAGGGTTGATGAATGAGGATTGAGGATTGAGGATTGAAATTGAGGATTGTGTATTGAGGATTGAAGAATGAGGATTGAGGAATTAGGATTGAGGATTGAGGATTGAGGATTGAAGATTGAGGATTGGGTATTGAGGGTTGATGAATGAGGATTGAGGATTGAGGATTGAGGATTGAGGATTGAAGATTGAGTGTTGAGGATTGAAGATTGAGGATTGAGGATTGAGGATTGAGGATTGAGGATTGAAGATTGACGATTGAGGATTGAGGATTGAAGATTGAGTATTGAGGATTGAAGATGGAGGATTGAGTATTGTGGATTGAGGATTCAGGGTTGAAGATTGAGGATTGAGGATTGAGGATTGAGGATTGAGGATTGAGGATTGAAGATTGAATATTTATGATTGAATATTGAGGACTGAGGATTGAGGGTTGTGGATTGAGGACGAGGACTGAGGGTTGAATATTGATGTTTGAGGTCTGAGGATTAAGGATTGAGGATTGAGAATTGAGAATTGAGGATTAAGGATTGAAGATTAAGGATTGGGTATTTAGGATTGAAGAATGAGGATTGAGGATTGAGGTTTGAGGATTGGGGATTGAAGAGTGAGTATTGATGATTGAATATCGAGGATTGAGGATTGAGGCTTGAGGATTGAGGATGAAGACTGAGGGTTGAGGATTGAGGTTTGAGGAACGAGGATTGAGGATTGAGGATTGAGGACTAAGGATTGACGATTGAGTATTGAAGATTGAGGATTGATGACTGAGGATTGACGACTGAGAATTGAGGATTGAGGATTGATGATTGAAGGTTGAGTATTGAGGATTGAATATTGCGGATTGAGGATTGAGGATTGAGGATTGAGGATTGAGGATTGAGGATTGAAGATTGAGTATTGAGTATTGAATGTTGAGGATTGTGGATTGAGGATTAAGGATTGAGGATTGAATATTGTAGATTGAGTATTGATGCCTGAGGATTGAGGATTGAGGATTGAGGATTGAGTATTGAGGATTGAGGATGGAAGATTGAGTATTGAGGATTGAAGATTGAGGGTTGAAGATTGAGTATTGATGATTGAATATTGAGGATTGAGGATTGAGGATTGAGGATTGAGGATTGAGGATTGGGGATTGAAGATTGAGTATTGCTGATTGAATATTGAGGATTGGGGATTGAGGTTTGAGGATTGAGGACGAGGACTGACGGTAGAGGATTTAGGTTTGAGGATTGGGGATTGAGGACTGAGGATTGAGGATGCGTGCTAAGCGTCGGGGATTGAGATTCGACGACTGAGGACTGAGGATTGAGGATTGAGAGTTGAGGATTGATGTTTGAGGATTGAAGATTGAGGATTGGGTATTGAGGATTGAGGAATGAGGATTGAGGATTGAGGATTGAGGATCTAGGATTGGAGATTGATTATTGAGTATTGAAGGTTGAGGATTGTGGATTGAGGGATGAGGATTGAGGATGTGTGCTAAGGGTCGGGGATTGATGTTCGACGACTGAGGACTGAGGATTGAGGATTGAGAATTGAGGATAGATGTTTGAGGATTGAAGATTGAGGATTGAGGATTGAGGATTGAGGAATGAGGATTGAAGATTGAGTATTGAGGATTGAAGATTGAGGAAAGAGGATTGAGTACTGAGGATGGAGGATGAGGGCTGAGGGTTGAGGATTGAGGATTGAGAAATGAGGATTGAGGATTGACGATTGAAATTGAGGATTGGGTATTGAGGATTGAAGAATGAGGATTGAGGAATTAGGATTGAGGATTGAGGATTGAGGATTGAAGATTGAGGATTGGGTATTGCGGAATGAAGAATGAGGATTGAGGATTGAGGATTGAGGATTGAGGATTGAAGATTGAGTGTTGAGGATTGAAAATTGAGGATTGAGGATTGACGATTGAGGATTGAGGATTGAAGATTGAGTATTGAGGATTGAAGATGGAGGATTGAGTATTGAGGATTGAGGATCCAGGGTTGAAGATTGAGGATTGAGGATTGAGGATTGAGGATTGAGGATTGAGGATTGAAGATTGAATATTTATGATTGAATATTGAGGACTGAGGATTGAGGGTTGTGGATTGAGGACGAGGACTGAGGGTTGAATATTGATGTTTGAGGTCTGAGGATTAAGGATTGAGGATTGAGAATTGAGGATTGAGGATTAAGGATTGAAGATTAAGGATTGGGTATTTAGGGTTGAAGAGTGAGGATTGAGGATTGAGGTTTGAGGATTGGGGATTGAAGATTGAGTATTGATGATTGAATATTGAGGATTGAGGATTGAGGTTTGAGGATTGAGGATCAAGACTGAGGGTTGAGGATTGAGGTTTGAGGAACGAGGATTGACGATTGAGGATTGAGGACTATGGATTGACGATTGAGTATTGAAGATTGAGGATTGATGACTGAGGATTGACGACTGAGAATTGAGGATTGAGGATTGATGATCGAAGATTGAGTATTGAGGATTGAATATTGCGGATTGAGGATTGAGGATTGAGGATTGAGGATTGAGGATTGAGGATTGAAGATTGAGTATTGAGTATTGAAGGTTGAGGATTGTGGATTGAGGATTAAGGATGGAGGATTGAATATTGTAGATTGAGTATTGATGCCTGAGGATTGAGGATTGAGGATTGAGGATTGAGGATTGAGGATGGAAGATTGAGTATTGAGGATTGAAGATTGAGGGTTGAAGATTGAGTATTGATGATTGAATATTGAGGATTGAGGATTGAGGATTGGGGATTGAGGATTGAGGATTGAGGATTGAAGATTGAGTATTGCTGATTGAATATTGAGGATTGGGGATTGAGGTTTGAGGATTGAGGACGAGGACTGAAGGCAGAGGATTTAGGTTTGAGGATTGAGGATTGAGGACTGAGGATTGAGGATGCGTGCTAAGCGTCGGGGATTGAGATTCGACGACTGAGGACTGAGGATTGAGGATTGAGAATTGAGGATTGATGTTTGAGGATTGAAGACTGAGGATTGGGTATTGAGGATTGAGGAATGAGGATTGAGGATTGAGGATTGAGGATCTAGGATTGGAGATTGATTATTGAGTATTGAAGGTTGAGGATTGTGGATTGAGGATTGAGGATTGAGGATTGAAGATTGAGGATTGAGGATTGAGGATTGAGGATTGAGGATTGAGGATTGAGGATTGAGGATTGAAGATTGAGTATTGATGATTGAATATTGAGGATTGAGGATTGAGGTTTGAGGATTGAGGATTGAGGATTGAAGATTAAGGATTGGGTATTTAGGATTGAAGAATGTGGATTGAGGATTGAGGTTTGAGTATTGTGGATTGAAGATAGAGTATTGATGATTGAATATTGAGGATTGAGGATTGAGGTTTGAGGATTGAGGATGAAGACTGAGGGTTGAGGATTGAGGTTTGAGGAACGATGATTCAGGATTGAGGATTGAGGACTAAGGATTGACGATTGAGTATTGAAGATTGAGGATTGATGACTGAGGATTGACGACTGAGAATTGAGGATTGAGGATTGATGATTGAAGATTGAGTATTGAGGATTGAATATTGCGGATTGAGGATTGAGGATTGAGGATTGAGGATTGAGGATTGAGGATTGAGGATTGAGGATTAAGGATTGAGGATTGAGGATTGAGGATTGAGAATTGAGGATTGAGGATTGAGGATTGAAGATTGAGTATTGATGATTGAATATTGAGGATTGAGGATTGAGGATTGAGGATTGAAGATTGAGTGTCGAGGATTGAAGATTGAGGATTGAGGATTGAGGATTGAGGATTGAGGATTGAAGATTGAGTATTGAGGATTGAAGATTGAGGATTGAGTATTGAGGATTGTGGATTCAGGGTTGAAGATGGAGGATTGAGGATTGAGGATTGAGGATTGAGGATTGCGGATTGAAGATTGAGGATTGGGTATTTAGGATTGAAGAATGAGGATTGAGGATTGAGGTTTGAGGATTGAGGATTGAAGATTGAGTATTGATGATTGAATATTGAGGGTTGAGGATTGAGGTTTGAGGATTGAGGATGAAGACTGAGGGTTGAGGATTGAGGTTTGAGGAACGAGGATTGAGGATTGAGGATTGAGGTCTAAGGATTGACGATTGAGTATTGAAGATTGAGGATTGATGACTGAGGATTGACGACTGAGAATTGAGGATTGAGGATTGCTGATTGAAGATTGAGTATTGAGGATTGAATATTGCGGATTGAGGATTGAGGATTGAGGATTGAGGATTGAGGATTGAGGATTGAGTATTGAGGATTAAGGATTGAGGATTGAGGATTGAGGATTGAGAATTGAGGATTGAGGATTGAGGATTGAAGATTGAGTATTGATGATTGAATATTGAGGATTGAGGATTGAGGATTGAGGATTGAAGATTGAGTATTGAGGATTGAAGATTGAGGATTGAGTATTGCGGATTGAGGATTCAGGGTTGAAGATTGAGGATTGAGGATTGAGGATCGAGGATTGAGGATTGAGGATTGGGTGTTTAGTATTGAAGAATGAGGATTGAGGATTGAGGTTTGAGGATTGAGGATTGAAGATTGAGTATTGATGATTGAATATTGAGGGTTGAGGATTAAGGTTTGAGGATTGAGGATGAAGACTGAGGGTTGAGGATTGAGGTTTGAGGAACGAGGATCGAGGATTGAGGATTGAGGACTAAGGATTGACGATTGAGTATTGAAGATTGAGGATTGATGACTGAGGATTGACGACTGAGAATTGAGGATTGAGGATTGATGATTGAAGATTGAGTATTGAGGATTGAATATTGATGACTGGGGATTGAGGATTGAAGATTGAGGATTAACGATTGAAGGTTGGGGATTGAGGACCTAGGATCGGAGATTGATTATTGAGGATTGAAGATTGAGGATTGAGGATTGAGGATTGAGAATTGAGAATTGAGGATGAGGACTGAGGGTTGAGGATTGAGGTTTGAGGAATGAGGATTGATGGTTGAGGATTGAGGATAGAGGATTGAGGATTGAGGATTGAGTATTGAAGATTGAGTATTGATGCCTGAGGCTTGAGGATTGAGGATTGAGTATTGAGGACTGAGGATTGAAGATTGAGTATTGGGGATTGAAGATTGAGGATTGAGGATTGAGGATTGAGGTTGGAGAATGAGGACTGACGGTTGAGGATTGAGGTTTGAGGATTGAAGATTGAGGTCTGAGGACTGAGGATTGAGGATTGAGGATTGAGCATTGAGGATTGAAGATTGAGTACTGGGGATTGGGGATTGAAGATTGAGGATTAAGGATTGAAGATTGGGGATTGAGGACCTAGAATTGGAGATTGATTATTGAGGACTGAAGATTGAGGATTGAGAATTGAGGATTGAGAATTGAGAATTGAGTATGAGGACTGAGGGTTGAGGATTGAGGTTTGAGGAATGAGGATTGAGGGTTGAGGATTGAGGATTGAGGATTGCGGATTGAAGATTGAGTATTGATGATTGAATATTGAGGATTGTGGATTGAGGTTTGAGGATTGAGGATTGAGGAGTGAGGATTGAGGGTTGAGGATTGAAGATTGAGTATTGATGATTGAATATTGAGGATTGATGATTGAGGTTTGAGGATTGAGGACGAGGACTGACGGTTGAGGATTGAGGTTTGAGGATTAAGGATTGGGGATTGAGGACTGAGGATTGAGGATTGAGGATTGAGCATTGAGGATTGAAAATTGATGACTGGGGATTGAGGATTGAAGATTGAGGATTAACGATTGAAGGTTGGGGATTGAGGACCTAGGATCGGAGATTGATTATTGAGGATTGAAGATTGAGGATTGAGGATTGAGGATTGAGAATTGAGAATTGAGGATGAGGACTGAGGGTTGAGGATTGAGGTTTGAGGAATGAGGATTGATGGTTGAGGATTGAGGATAGAGGATTGAGGATTGAGAATTGAGGATAGATGTTTGAGGATTGAAGATTGAGGATTGAGGATTGAGGATTGAGGATTGAGGAATGAGGATTGAAGATTGAGTATTGAGGATTGAAGATTGAGGATAGAGGATTGAGTACTGAGGATGGAGGATGAGGGCTGAGGGTTGAGGATTGAGGATTGAGAAATGAGGATTGAGGATTGAGGATTGAAATTGAGGATTGGGTATTGAGGATTGAAGAATGAGGATTGAGGAATTAGGATTGAGGATTGAGGATTGAGGATTGAAGATTGAGGATTGGGTATTGAGGATTGAAGAATGAGGATTGAGGATTGAGGATTGAGGATTGAGGATTGAAGATTGAGTGTTGAGGACTGAAAATTGAGGATTGAGGATTGACGATTGAGGATTGAGGATTGAAGATTGAGTATTGAGGATTGAAGATGGAGGATTGAGTATTGTGGATTGAGGATTCAGGGTTGAAGATTGAGGATTGAGGATTGAGGATTGAGGATTGAGGATTGAGGATTGAAGATTGAATATTTATGATTGAATATTGAGGACTGAGGATTGAGGGTTGTGGATTGAGGACGAGGACTGAGGGTTGAATATTGATGTTTGAGGTCTGAGGATTAAGGATTGAGGATTGAGAATTGAGAATTGAGGATTAAGGATTGAAGATTAAGGATTGGGTATTTAGGATTGAAGAATGAGGATTGAGGATTGAGGTTTGAGGATTGGGGATTGAAGAGTGAGTATTGATGATTGAATATCGAGGATTGAGGATTGAGGCTTGAGGATTGAGGATGAAGACTGAGGGTTGAGGATTGAGGTTTGAGGAACGAGGATTGAGGATTGAGGATTGAGGACTAAGGATTGACGATTGAGTATTGAAGATTGAGGATTGATGACTGAGGATTGACGACTGAGAATTGAGGATTGAGGATTGATGATTGAAGGTTGAGTATTGAGGATTGAATATTGCGGATTGAGGATTGAGGATTGAGGATTGAGGATTGAGGATTGAGGATTGAAGATTGAGTATTGAGTATTGAATGTTGAGGATTGTGGATTGAGTATTAAGGATTGAGGATTGAATATTGTAGATTGAGTATTGATGCCTGAGGATTGAGGATTGAGGATTGAGGATTGAGTATTGAGGATTGAGGATGGAAGATTGAGTATTGAGGATTGAAGATTGAGGGTTGAAGATTGAGTATTGATGATTGAATATTGAGGATTGAGGATTGAGGATTGAGGATTGAGGATTGAGGATTGGGGATTGAAGATTGAGTATTGCTGATTGAATATTGAGGATTGGGGATTGAGGTTTGAGGATTGAGGACGAGGACTGACGGTAGAGGATTTAGGTTTGAGGATTGGGGATTGAGGACTGAGGATTGAGGATGCGTGCTAAGCGTCGGGGATTGAGATTCGACGACTGAGGACTGAGGATTGAGGATTGAGAGTTGAGGATTGATGTTTGAGGATTGAAGATTGAGGATTGGGTATTGAGGATTGAGGAATGAGGATTGAGGATTGAGGATTGAGGATCTAGGATTGGAGATTGATTATTGAGTATTGAAGGTTGAGGATTGTGGATTGAGGGATGAGGATTGAGGATGTGTGCTAAGGGTCGGGGATTGATGTTCGACGACTGAGGACTGAGGATTGAGGATTGAGAATTGAGGATAGATGTTTGAGGATTGAAGATTGAGGATTGAGGATTGAGGATTGAGGAATGAGGATTGAAGATTGAGTATTGAGGATTGAAGATTGAGGAAAGAGGATTGAGTACTGAGGATGGAGGATGAGGGCTGAGGGTTGAGGATTGAGGATTGAGAAATGAGGATTGAGGATTGAGGATTGAAATTGAGGATTGGGTATTGAGGATTGAAGAATGAGGATTGAGGAATTAGGATTGAGGATTGAGGATTGAGGATTGAAGATTGAGGATTGGGTATTGCGGAATGAAGAATGAGGATTGAGGATTGAGGATTGAGGATTGAGGATTGAAGATTGAGTGTTGAGGATTGAAAATTGAGGATTGAGGATTGACGATTGAGGATTGAGGATTGAAGATTGAGTATTGAGGATTGAAGATGGAGGATTGAGTATTGAGGATTGAGGATCCAGGGTTGAAGATTGAGGATTGAGGATTGAGGATTGAGGATTGAGGATTGAGGATTGAAGATTGAATATTTATGATTGAATATTGAGGACTGAGGATTGAGGGTTGTGGATTGAGGACGAGGACTGAGGGTTGAATATTGATGTTTGAGGTCTGAGGATTAAGGATTGAGGATTGAGAATTGAGGATTGAGGATTAAGGATTGAAGATTAAGGATTGGGTATTTAGGATTGAAGAGTGAGGATTGAGGATTGAGGTTTGAGGATTGGGGATTGAAGATTGAGTATTGATGATTGAATATTGAGGATTGAGGATTGAGGTTTGAGGATTGAGGATCAAGACTGAGGGTTGAGGATTGAGGTTTGAGGAACGAGGATTGACGATTGAGGATTGAGGACTATGGATTGACGATTGAGTATTGAAGATTGAGGATTGATGACTGAGGATTGACGACTGAGAATTGAGGATTGAGGATTGATGATCGAAGATTGAGTATTGAGGATTGAATATTGCGGATTGAGGATTGAGGATTGAGGATTGAGGATTGAGGATTGAGGATTGAAGATTGAGTATTGAGTATTGAAGGTTGAGGATTGTGGATTGAGGATTAAGGATGGAGGATTGAATATTGTAGATTGAGTATTGATGCCTGAGGATTGAGGATTGAGGATTGAGGATTGAGGATTGAGGATGGAAGATTGAGTATTGAGGATTGAAGATTGAGGGTTGAAGATTGAGTATTGATGATTGAATATTGAGGATTGAGGATTGAGGATTGAGGATTGAGGATTGAGGATTGAGGATTGAAGATTGAGTATTGCTGATTGAATATTGAGGATTGGGGATTGAGGTTTGAGGATTGAGGACGAGGACTGAAGGCAGAGGATTTAGGTTTGAGGATTGAGGATTGAGGACTGAGGATTGAGGATGCGTGCTAAGCGTCGGGGATTGAGATTCGACGACTGAGGACTGAGGATTGAGGATTGAGAATTGAGGATTGATGTTTGAGGATTGAAGACTGAGGATTGGGTATTGAGGATTGAGGAATGAGGATTGAGGATTGAGGATTGAGGATCTAGGATTGGAGATTGATTATTGAGTATTGAAGGTTGAGGATTGTGGATTGAGGATTGAGGATTGAGGATTGAAGATTGAGGATTGAGGATTGAGGATTGAGGATTGAGGATTGAGGATTGAGGATTGAGGATTGAAGATTGAGTATTGATGATTGAATATTGAGGATTGAGGATTGAGGTTTGAGGATTGAGGATTGAGGATTGAAGATTAAGGATTGGGTATTTAGGATTGAAGAATGTGGATTGAGGATTGAGGTTTGAGTATTGTGGATTGAAGATAGAGTATTGATGATTGAATATTGAGGATTGAGGATTGAGGTTTGAGGATTGAGGATGAAGACTGAGGGTTGAGGATTGAGGTTTGAGGAACGATGATTCAGGATTGAGGATTGAGGACTAAGGATTGACGATTGAGTATTGAAGATTGAGGATTGATGACTGAGGATTGACGACTGAGAATTGAGGATTGAGGATTGATGATTGAAGATTGAGTATTGAGGATTGAATATTGCGGATTGAGGATTGAGGATTGAGGATTGAGGATTGAGGATTGAGGATTGAGGATTGAGGATTAAGGATTGAGGATTGAGGATTGAGGATTGAGAATTGAGGATTGAGGATTGAGGATTGAAGATTGAGTATTGATGATTGAATATTGAGGATTGAGGATTGAGGATTGAGGATTGAAGATTGAGTGTCGAGGATTGAAGATTGAGGATTGAGGATTGAGGATTGAGGATTGAGGATTGAAGATTGAGTATTGAGGATTGAAGATTGAGGATTGAGTATTGAGGATTGTGGATTCAGGGTTGAAGATGGAGGATTGAGGATTGAGGATTGAGGATTGAGGATTGCGGATTGAAGATTGAGGATTGGGTATTTAGGATTGAAGAATGAGGATTGAGGATTGAGGTTTGAGGATTGAGGATTGAAGATTGAGTATTGATGATTGAATATTGAGGGTTGAGGATTGAGGTTTGAGGATTGAGGATGAAGACTGAGGGTTGAGGATTGAGGTTTGAGGAACGAGGATTGAGGATTGAGGATTGAGGTCTAAGGATTGACGATTGAGTATTGAAGATTGAGGATTGATGACTGAGGATTGACGACTGAGAATTGAGGATTGAGGATTGCTGATTGAAGATTGAGTATTGAGGATTGAATATTGCGGATTGAGGATTGAGGATTGAGGATTGAGGATTGAGGATTGAGGATTGAGTATTGAGGATTAAGGATTGAGGATTGAGGATTGAGGATTGAGAATTGAGGATTGAGGATTGAGGATTGAAGATTGAGTATTGATGATTGAATATTGAGGATTGAGGATTGAGGATTGAGGATTGAAGATTGAGTATTGAGGATTGAAGATTGAGGATTGAGTATTGCGGATTGAGGATTCAGGGTTGAAGATTGAGGATTGAGGATTGAGGATCGAGGATTGAGGATTGAGGATTGGGTGTTTAGTATTGAAGAATGAGGATTGAGGATTGAGGTTTGAGGATTGAGGATTGAAGATTGAGTATTGATGATTGAATATTGAGGGTTGAGGATTAAGGTTTGAGGATTGAGGATGAAGACTGAGGGTTGAGGATTGAGGTTTGAGGAACGAGGATCGAGGATTGAGGATTGAGGACTAAGGATTGACGATTGAGTATTGAAGATTGAGGATTGATGACTGAGGATTGACGACTGAGAATTGAGGATTGAGGATTGATGATTGAAGATTGAGTATTGAGGATTGAATATTGATGACTGGGGATTGAGGATTGAAGATTGAGGATTAACGATTGAAGGTTGGGGATTGAGGACCTAGGATCGGAGATTGATTATTGAGGATTGAAGATTGAGGATTGAGGATTGAGGATTGAGAATTGAGAATTGAGGATGAGGACTGAGGGTTGAGGATTGAGGTTTGAGGAATGAGGATTGATGGTTGAGGATTGAGGATAGAGGATTGAGGATTGAGGATTGAGTATTGAAGATTGAGTATTGATGCCTGAGGCTTGAGGATTGAGGATTGAGTATTGAGGATTGAGGATTGAAGATTGAGTATTGGGGATTGAAGATTGAGGATTGAGGATTGAGGATTGAGGTTGGAGAATGAGGACTGACGGTTGAGGATTGAGGTTTGAGGATTGAAGATTGAGGTCTGAGGACTGAGGATTGAGGATTGAGGATTGAGCATTGAGGATTGAAGATTGAGTACTGGGGATTGGGGATTGAAGATTGAGGATTAAGGATTGAAGATTGGGGATTGAGGACCTAGAATTGGAGATTGATTATTGAGGACTGAAGATTGAGGATTGAGAATTGAGGATTGAGAATTGAGAATTGAGTATGAGGACTGAGGGTTGAGGATTGAGGTTTGAGGAATGAGGATTGAGGGTTGAGGATTGAGGATTGAGGATTGCGGATTGAAGATTGAGTATTGATGATTGAATATTGAGGATTGTGGATTGAGGTTTGAGGATTGAGGATTGAGGAGTGAGGATTGAGGGTTGAGGATTGAAGATTGAGTATTGATGATTGAATATTGAGGATTGATGATTGAGGTTTGAGGATTGAGGACGAGGACTGACGGTTGAGGATTGAGGTTTGAGGATTAAGGATTGGGGATTGAGGACTGAGGATTGAGGATTGAGGATTGAGCATTGAGGATTGAAAATTGATGACTGGGGATTGAGGATTGAAGATTGAGGATTAACGATTGAAGGTTGGGGATTGAGGACCTAGGATCGGAGATTGATTATTGAGGATTGAAGATTGAGGATTGAGGATTGAGGATTGAGAATTGAGAATTGAGGATGAGGACTGAGGGTTGAGGATTGAGGTTTGAGGAATGAGGATTGATGGTTGAGGATTGAGGATAGAGGATTGAGGATTGAGGATTGAGTATTGAAGATTGAGTATTGATGCCTGAGGCTTGAGGATTGAGGATTGAGTATTGAGGATTGAGGATTGAAGATTGAGTATTGGGGATTGAACATTGATGATTGAGGATTGAGTATTGAGGTTGGAGAATGAGGACTGACGGTTGAGGATTGAGGTTTGAGGATTGAAGATTGAGGTCTGAGGACTGAGGATTGAGGATTGAGGATTGAGCATTGAGGATTGAGGATTAAGGATTGAAGATTAAGGATTGGGTATTTAGGATTGAAGAGTGAGGATTGAGGATTGAGGTTTGAGGATTGGGGATTGAAGATTGAGTATTGATGATTGAATATTGAGGATTGAGGATTGAGGTTTGAGGATTGAGGATGAAGACTGAGGGTTGAGGATTGAGGTTTGAGGAACGAGGATTGACGATTGAGGATTGAGGACTATGGATTGACGATTGAGTATTGAAGATTGAGGATTGATGACTGAGGATTGACGACTGAGAATTGAGGATTGAGGATTGATGATCGAAGATTGAGTATTGAGGATTGAATATTGCGGATTGAGGATTGAGGATTGAGGATTGAGGATTGAGGATTGAGGATTGAAGATTGAGTATTGAGTATTGAAGGTTGAGGATTGTGGATTGAGGATTAAGGATGGAGGATTGAATATTGTAGATTGAGTATTGATGCCTGAGGATTGAGGATTGAGGATTGAGGATTGAGGATTGAGGATGGAAGATTGAGTATTGAGGATTGAAGATTGAGGGTTGAAGATTGAGTATTGATGATTGAATATTGAGGATTGAGGATTGAGGATTGAGGATTGAGGATTGAGGATTGAGGATTGAAGATTGAGTATTGCTGATTGAATATTGAGGATTGGGGATTGAGGTTTGAGGATTGAGGACGGGGACTGAAGGCAGAGGATTTAGGTTTGAGGATTGAGGATTGAGGACTGAGGATTGAGGATGCGTGCTAAGCGTCGGGGATTGAGATTCGACGACTGAGGACTGAGGATTGTGGATTGAGAATTGAGGATTGATGTTTGAGGATTGAAGACTGAGGATTGGGTATTGAGGATTGAGGAATGAGGATTGAGGATTGAGGATTGAGGATCTAGGATTGGAGATTGATTATTGAGTATTGAAGGTTGAGGATTGTGGATTGAGGATTGAGGATTGAGGATTGAAGATTGAGGATTGAGGATTGAGGATTGAGGATTGAGGATTGAGGATTGAGGATTGAGGATTGAAGATTGAGTATTGATGATTGAATATTGAGGATTGAGGATTGAGGTTTGAGGATTGAGGATTGAGGATTGAGGATTGAGGATTGAGGATTGAGGATGGAAGATTGAGGATTGAGGATTGAGGATTGAGGATTGAGGATTGAAGATTGAGAATTGATGATTGAATATTGAGGATTGAGGATTGAGGTTTGAGGATTGAGGACGAGGACTGACGGTAGAGGATTTAGGTTTGAGGATTGAGGATTGAGGGATGAGGATTGAGGATGAGTGCTAAGGGTCGGGGATTGATGTTCGACGACTGAGGACTGAGGATTGAGGATTGAGAATTGAGGATAGATGTTTGAGGATTGAAGATTGAGGATTGAGGATTGAGGATTGAGGAATGAGGATTGAAGATTGAGTATTGAGGATTGAAGATTGAGGATAGAGGATTGAGTACTGAGGATGGAGGATGAGGGCTGAGGGTTGAGGATTGAGGATTGAGGATTGAGGATTGAGGATTGAAGATTGAGTGTTGAGGATTGAAAATTGAGGATTGAGGATTGACGATTGAGGATTGAGGATTGAAGATTGAGTATTGAGGATTGAAGATGGAGGATTGAGTATTGAGGATTGAGGATTCAGGGTTGAAGATTGAGGATTGAGGATTGAGGATTGAGGATTGAGGATTGAGGATTGAAGATTGAATATTTATGATTGAATATTGAGGACTGAGGATTGAGGGTTGTGGATTGAGGACGAGGACTGAGGGTTGAATATTGATGTTTGAGGTCTGAGGATTAAGGATTGAGGATTGAGAATTGAGAATTGAGGATTAAGGATTGAAGATTAAGGATTGGGAATTTAGGATTGAAGAATCAGGATTGAGGATTGAGGTTTGAGGATTGGGGATTGAAGAGTGAGTATTGATGATTGAATATTGAGGATTGAGGATTGAGGTTTGAGGATTGAGGATGAAGACTGAGGGTTGAGGATTGAGGTTTGAGGAACGAGGATTGAGGATTGAGGATTGAGGACTAAGGATTGACGATTGAGTATTGAAGATTGAGGATTGATGACTGAGGATTGACGACTGAGAATTGAGGATTGAGGATTGATGATTGAAGGTTGAGTATTGAGGATTGAATATTGCGGATTGAGGATTGACGATTGAGGATTGAGGATTCAGGATTGAGGATTGAAGATTGAGTATTGAGTATTGAAGGTTGAGGATTGTGGATTGAGGATTAAGGATTGAGGATTGAATATTGTAGATTGAGTATTGATGCCTGAGGATTGAGGATTGAGGATTGAGTATTGAGGATTGAGGATGGAAGATTGAGTATTGAGGATTGAAGATTGAGGGTTGAAGATTGAGTATTGATGATTGAATATTGAGGATTGAGGATTGAGGATTGAGGATTGAGGATTGAGGATTGAGGATTGAAGATTGAGTATTGCTGATTGAATATTGAGGATTGGGGATTGAGGTTTGAGGATTGAGGACGAGGACTGACGGTAGAGGATTTAGGTTTGAGGATTGAGGATTGAGGACTGAGGATTGAGGATGCGTGCTAAGCGTCGGGGATTGAGATTCGACGACTGAGGATTGAGGATTGAAATTGAGGATTGGGTATTGAGGATTGAAGAATGAGGATTGAGGAATTAGGATTGAGGATTGAGAATTGGGGATTGAGGAATGAGGATTGAAGATTGAGTATTGATGATTGAATATTGAGGATTGAGGATTGAGGATTGAGGATTGAGGATTGAGGATTGAAGATTGAGTATTGAGGATTGAAGATTGAGGATTGAGTATTGAGGATTGAGGATTCAGGGTTGAAGATTGAGGATTGAGGATTGAGGATTGAGTACTGAGGATTGAGGATTGGGTATTGAGGATTGAGGAATGAGGATTGAGGATTGAGGTTTGAGGATTGATGGTTGCAGATTGAGTATTGAGGATTGAAGATTGAGGATTGAAGATTGAGGATTGAGGAATGAGGATTGAAGATTGGGTATTGAGGATTGAAGATTGAGGATAGAGGATTGAGTACTGAGGATGGAGGATGAGGGCTGAGGGTTGAGGATTGAGGATTGAGAAATGAGGATTGAGGATTGAGGATTGAAATTGAGGATTGGGTATTGAGGATTGAAGAATGAGGATTGAGGAATTGGGATTGAGGATTGAGGATTGAGGATTGAAGATTGAGGATTGGGTATTGAGGATTGAAGAATGAGGATTGAGGATTGAGGATTGAGGATTGAGGATTGAAGATTGAGTGTTGAGGATTGAAGATTGAGGATTGAGGATTGAGGATTGAGGATTGAGGATTGAAGATTGAGTATTGAGGATTGAAGATTGAGGGTTGAAGATTGAGTATTGATGATTGAATATTGAGGATTGAGGATTGAGGATTGAGGATTGAGGATTCAGGATTGAGGATTGAAGATTGAGTATTGATGATTGAATATTGAGGATTGAGGTTTGAGGTTTGAGGATTGAGGACGAGGACTGACGGTAGAGGATTTAGGTTTGAGGATTGAGGATTGAGGACTGAGGATTGAGGATGAGTGCTAAGCGTCGGGGATTGAGATTCGACGACTGAGGACTGAGGATTGAGGATTGAGAAATGAGGATTGAGGATTGAGGATTAAGGATTGAGGATTGAGGATTGAGGATTGAGGATTGAGGATTGAGGATTGAGGATTGAAGATTGAATATTTATGATTGAATATTGAGGACTGAGGATTGAGGGTTGTGGATTGAGGACGAGGACTGAGGGTTGAATATTGATGTTTGAGGTCTGAGGATTAAGGATTGAGGATTGAGAATTGAGAATTGAGGATTAAGGATTGAAGATTAAGGATTGGGAATTTAGGATTGAAGAATCAGGATTGAGGATTGAGGTTTGAGGATTGGGGATTGAAGAGTGAGTATTGATGATTGAATATTGAGGATTGAGGATTGAGGTTTGAGGATTGAGGATGAAGACTGAGGGTTGAGGATTGAGGTTTGAGGAACGAGGATTGAGGATTGAGGATTGAGGACTAAGGATTGACGATTGAGTATTGAAGATTGAGGATTGATGACTGAGGATTGACGACTGAGAATTGAGGATTGAGGATTGATGATTGAAGGTTGAGTATTGAGGATTGAATATTGCGGATTGAGGATTGACGATTGAGGATTGAGGATTCAGGATTGAGGATTGAAGATTGAGTATTGAGTATTGAAGGTTGAGGATTGTGGATTGAGGATTAAGGATTGAGGATTGAATATTGTAGATTGAGTATTGATGCCTGAGGATTGAGGATTGAGGATTGAGTATTGAGGATTGAGGATGGAAGATTGAGTATTGAGGATTGAAGATTGAGGGTTGAAGATTGAGTATTGATGATTGAATATTGAGGATTGAGGATTGAGGATTGAGGATTGAGGATTGAGGATTGAGGATTGAAGATTGAGTATTGCTGATTGAATATTGAGGATTGGGGATTGAGGTTTGAGGATTGAGGACGAGGACTGACGGTAGAGGATTTAGGTTTGAGGATTGAGGATTGAGGACTGAGGATTGAGGATGCGTGCTAAGCGTCGGGGATTGAGATTCGACGACTGAGGATTGAGGATTGAAATTGAGGATTGGGTATTGAGGATTGAAGAATGAGGATTGAGGAATTAGGATTGAGGATTGAGAATTGGGGATTGAGGAATGAGGATTGAAGATTGAGTATTGATGATTGAATATTGAGGATTGAGGATTGAGGATTGAGGATTGAAGATTGAGTATTGAGGATTGAAGATTGAGGATTGAGTATTGAGGATTGAGGATTCAGGGTTGAAGATTGAGGATTGAGGATTGAGGATTGAGTACTGAGGATTGAGGATTGGGTATTGAGGATTGAGGAATGAGGATTGAGGATTGAGGTTTGAGGATTGATGGTTGCAGATTGAGTATTGAGGATTGAAGATTGAGGATTGAAGATTGAGGATTGAGGAATGAGGATTGAAGATTGGGTATTGAGGATTGAAGATTGAGGATAGAGGATTGAGTACTGAGGATGGAGGATGAGGGCTGAGGGTTGAGGATTGAGGATTGAGAAATGAGGATTGAGGATTGAGGATTGAAATTGAGGATTGGGTATTGAGGATTGAAGAATGAGGATTGAGGAATTGGGATTGAGGATTGAGGATTGAGGATTGAAGATTGAGGATTGGGTATTGAGGATTGAAGAATGAGGATTGAGGATTGAGGATTGAGGATTGAGGATTGAAGATTGAGTGTTGAGGATTGAAGATTGAGGATTGAGGATTGAGGATTGAGGATTGAGGATTGAAGATTGAGTATTGAGGATTGAAGATTGAGGGTTGAAGATTGAGTATTGATGATTGAATATTGAGGATTGAGGATTGAGGATTGAGGATTGAGGATTCAGGATTGAGGATTGAAGATTGAGTATTGATGATTGAATATTGAGGATTGAGGATTGAGGTTTGAGGATTGAGGACGAGGACTGACGGTAGAGGATTTAGGTTTGAGGATTGAGGATTGAGGACTGAGGATTGAGGATGAGTGCTAAGCGTCGGGGATTGAGATTCGACGACTGAGGACTGAGGATTGAGGATTGAGAAATGAGGATTGAGGATTGAGGATTAAGGATTGAGGATTGAGGATTGAGGATTGAGGATTGAGGATTGAGGATTGAGGATTGAGGATTGAAGATTGAGTATTGATGATTGAATATTGAGGATTGAGGATTGAGGTTTGAGGATTGAGGATTGAGGATTGAGGATTGAGGATTGAGTATTGAAGATTGGGTATTGATGCCTGAGGATTGAGGATCGAGGATAGAGTATTGAGGATTGGAGATTGATTATTGAGGATTGAAGAATGAGGATTGAGGATTGAGGATTGAGAATTGAGAAATGAGTATGAGGACTGAGGGTTGAGGATTGAGGATTGAGGATTGAAGATTGAGTATTGAGGATCGAAGATTGAGGATTGAGTATTGAGGATTGAGGATTCAGGGTTGAAGATTGAGGATTGAGGATTGAGGATTGAGGATTGAGGATTGAGGATTGAGGATTGAAGATTGAATATTGATGATTGAATATTGATGACTGCGGATTGAGGGTTGTGGATTGTGGACGAGGACTAAGGGTTGAATATTGATGTTTGAGGTCTGGGGACTAAGGATTGAGGATTGAGAATTGAGGATTGAGGATTGAGGATTGAAGATTGAGGATTGGGTATTTAGGATTGAAGAATGAGGATTGAGGATTGAGGTTTGAGGATTGAGGATTGAAGATTGAGTATTGATGATTGAATATTGAGGATTGAGGATTGAGGTTTGAGGATTGAGGATGAAGACTGAGGGTTGAGGATTGAGGTTTGAGGAACGAGGATTGAGGATTGAGGATTGAGGACTAAGGATTGACGATTGAGTATTGAAGATTGAGGATTGATGACTGAGGATTGACGACTGAGAATTGAGGATTGAGGATTCATGATTGAAGATTGAGCATTGAGGATTGAATATTGAGGATTGAGGATTGAGGATAGAGGATTGAGGATTGAGGATTGAGGATTGAAGATTGAATATTGAGTATTGAAGGTTGAGGATTGTGGATTGAGGATTAAGGATTGAGGATTGAACATTGTAGATTGAGTATTGATGCCTGAGGATAGAGGATTGAGGATTGAGGATTGAGGATTGAGGATTGAAGATTGAGTATTGAGGATTAAAGATTGAGGATTGAAGATTGAGTATTGATGATTGAATATTGAGGATTGAGGATTGAGGTCTGAGGATTGAGGATTGAGGATTGAGGATTGAGGATTGAGTATTGAAGATTGAGTATTGATGCCTGAGGATTGAGGATCGAGGATTGAGGATTGAGGATTGGAGATTGATTATTGAGGATTGAAGATTGAGGATTGAGGATTGAGGATTGAGAATTGAGAATTAAGTATGAGGACTGAGGATTGAGGATTGAGGATTGAGGATTGAGAATTGGGGATTGAGGAATGAGGATTGAAGATTGAGTATTGATGATTGAATATTGAGGATTGAGGATTGAGGATTGAGGATGGAAGATTGAGTATTGAGGATTGAAGATTGAGGATTGAGTATTGAGGATTGAGGATTCAGGGTTGAAGATTGAGGATTGAGGATTGAGGATTGAGTACTGAGGATTGAGGATTGGGTATTGAGGATTGAGGAATGAGGATTGAGGATTGAGGTTTGAGGATTGAGGGTTGCAGAATGAGTATTGAGGATTGAAGATTGAGGATTGAGGATTGAGGATTGAGGAATGAGGATTGAAGATTGGGTATTGAGGATTGAAGATTGAGGATAGAGGATTGAGTACTGAGGATGGAGGATGAGGGCTGTGGGTTGAGGATTGAGGATTGAGAAATGAGGATTGAGGAATTGGGATTGAGGATTGAGGATTGAGGATTGAAGATTGAGGATTGGGTATTGAGGATTGAAGAATGAGGATTGAGGATTGAGGATTGAGGATGGAGGATGAGGGCTGAGGGTTGAGGATTGAGGATTGAGAAATGAGGATTGAGGGTTGAGGATTGAAATTGAGGATTGGGTATTGAGGTTTGAAGAATGAGGATTGAGGAATTAGGATTGAGGTTTGAGGATCGAGGACTGAAGATTGAGGATTGGGTATTGAGGATTGAAGAATGAGGATTGAGGATTGAGGATTGAGGATTGAGGATTGAGGATTGAGGATTGAAGATTAGTGATGAGGATTGAAGATTGAGGATTGAGGATTGAGGATTTAGGATTGAGGATTGAAGGTTGAGTGTTGATGCCTGAGGCTTGAGGATTGAGGATTGAGTATTGAGGATTGAGGATTGAAGATTGAGTATTGGGGATTGAACATTGATGATTGAGGATTGAGTATTGAGGTTGGAGAATGAGGACTGACGGTTGAGGATTGAGGTTTGAGGATTGAAGATTGAGGTCTGAGGACTGAGGATTGAGGATTGAGGATTGAGCATTGAGGATTGAGGATTAAGGATTGAAGATTAAGGATTGGGTATTTAGGATTGAAGAGTGAGGATTGAGGATTGAGGTTTGAGGATTGGGGATTGAAGATTGAGTATTGATGATTGAATATTGAGGATTGAGGATTGAGGTTTGAGGATTGAGGATGAAGACTGAGGGTTGAGGATTGAGGTTTGAGGAACGAGGATTGACGATTGAGGATTGAGGACTATGGATTGACGATTGAGTATTGAAGATTGAGGATTGATGACTGAGGATTGACGACTGAGAATTGAGGATTGAGGATTGATGATCGAAGATTGAGTATTGAGGATTGAATATTGCGGATTGAGGATTGAGGATTGAGGATTGAGGATTGAGGATTGAGGATTGAAGATTGAGTATTGAGTATTGAAGGTTGAGGATTGTGGATTGAGGATTAAGGATGGAGGATTGAATATTGTAGATTGAGTATTGATGCCTGAGGATTGAGGATTGAGGATTGAGGATTGAGGATTGAGGATGGAAGATTGAGTATTGAGGATTGAAGATTGAGGGTTGAAGATTGAGTATTGATGATTGAATATTGAGGATTGAGGATTGAGGATTGAGGATTGAGGATTGAGGATTGAGGATTGAAGATTGAGTATTGCTGATTGAATATTGAGGATTGGGGATTGAGGTTTGAGGATTGAGGACGGGGACTGAAGGCAGAGGATTTAGGTTTGAGGATTGAGGATTGAGGACTGAGGATTGAGGATGCGTGCTAAGCGTCGGGGATTGAGATTCGACGACTGAGGACTGAGGATTGTGGATTGAGAATTGAGGATTGATGTTTGAGGATTGAAGACTGAGGATTGGGTATTGAGGATTGAGGAATGAGGATTGAGGATTGAGGATTGAGGATCTAGGATTGGAGATTGATTATTGAGTATTGAAGGTTGAGGATTGTGGATTGAGGATTGAGGATTGAGGATTGAAGATTGAGGATTGAGGATTGAGGATTGAGGATTGAGGATTGAGGATTGAGGATTGAGGATTGAAGATTGAGTATTGATGATTGAATATTGAGGATTGAGGATTGAGGTTTGAGGATTGAGGATTGAGGATTGAGGATTGAGGATTGAGGATTGAGGATGGAAGATTGAGGATTGAGGATTGAGGATTGAGGATTGAGGATTGAAGATTGAGAATTGATGATTGAATATTGAGGATTGAGGATTGAGGTTTGAGGATTGAGGACGAGGACTGACGGTAGAGGATTTAGGTTTGAGGATTGAGGATTGAGGGATGAGGATTGAGGATGAGTGCTAAGGGTCGGGGATTGATGTTCGACGACTGAGGACTGAGGATTGAGGATTGAGAATTGAGGATAGATGTTTGAGGATTGAAGATTGAGGATTGAGGATTGAGGATTGAGGAATGAGGATTGAAGATTGAGTATTGAGGATTGAAGATTGAGGATAGAGGATTGAGTACTGAGGATGGAGGATGAGGGCTGAGGGTTGAGGATTGAGGATTGAGGATTGAGGATTGAGGATTGAAGATTGAGTGTTGAGGATTGAAAATTGAGGATTGAGGATTGACGATTGAGGATTGAGGATTGAAGATTGAGTATTGAGGATTGAAGATGGAGGATTGAGTATTGAGGATTGAGGATTCAGGGTTGAAGATTGAGGATTGAGGATTGAGGATTGAGGATTGAGGATTGAGGATTGAAGATTGAATATTTATGATTGAATATTGAGGACTGAGGATTGAGGGTTGTGGATTGAGGACGAGGACTGAGGGTTGAATATTGATGTTTGAGGTCTGAGGATTAAGGATTGAGGATTGAGAATTGAGAATTGAGGATTAAGGATTGAAGATTAAGGATTGGGAATTTAGGATTGAAGAATCAGGATTGAGGATTGAGGTTTGAGGATTGGGGATTGAAGAGTGAGTATTGATGATTGAATATTGAGGATTGAGGATTGAGGTTTGAGGATTGAGGATGAAGACTGAGGGTTGAGGATTGAGGTTTGAGGAACGAGGATTGAGGATTGAGGATTGAGGACTAAGGATTGACGATTGAGTATTGAAGATTGAGGATTGATGACTGAGGATTGACGACTGAGAATTGAGGATTGAGGATTGATGATTGAAGGTTGAGTATTGAGGATTGAATATTGCGGATTGAGGATTGACGATTGAGGATTGAGGATTCAGGATTGAGGATTGAAGATTGAGTATTGAGTATTGAAGGTTGAGGATTGTGGATTGAGGATTAAGGATTGAGGATTGAATATTGTAGATTGAGTATTGATGCCTGAGGATTGAGGATTGAGGATTGAGTATTGAGGATTGAGGATGGAAGATTGAGTATTGAGGATTGAAGATTGAGGGTTGAAGATTGAGTATTGATGATTGAATATTGAGGATTGAGGATTGAGGATTGAGGATTGAGGATTGAGGATTGAGGATTGAAGATTGAGTATTGCTGATTGAATATTGAGGATTGGGGATTGAGGTTTGAGGATTGAGGACGAGGACTGACGGTAGAGGATTTAGGTTTGAGGATTGAGGATTGAGGACTGAGGATTGAGGATGCGTGCTAAGCGTCGGGGATTGAGATTCGACGACTGAGGATTGAGGATTGAAATTGAGGATTGGGTATTGAGGATTGAAGAATGAGGATTGAGGAATTAGGATTGAGGATTGAGAATTGGGGATTGAGGAATGAGGATTGAAGATTGAGTATTGATGATTGAATATTGAGGATTGAGGATTGAGGATTGAGGATTGAGGATTGAGGATTGAAGATTGAGTATTGAGGATTGAAGATTGAGGATTGAGTATTGAGGATTGAGGATTCAGGGTTGAAGATTGAGGATTGAGGATTGAGGATTGAGTACTGAGGATTGAGGATTGGGTATTGAGGATTGAGGAATGAGGATTGAGGATTGAGGTTTGAGGATTGATGGTTGCAGATTGAGTATTGAGGATTGAAGATTGAGGATTGAAGATTGAGGATTGAGGAATGAGGATTGAAGATTGGGTATTGAGGATTGAAGATTGAGGATAGAGGATTGAGTACTGAGGATGGAGGATGAGGGCTGAGGGTTGAGGATTGAGGATTGAGAAATGAGGATTGAGGATTGAGGATTGAAATTGAGGATTGGGTATTGAGGATTGAAGAATGAGGATTGAGGAATTGGGATTGAGGATTGAGGATTGAGGATTGAAGATTGAGGATTGGGTATTGAGGATTGAAGAATGAGGATTGAGGATTGAGGATTGAGGATTGAGGATTGAAGATTGAGTGTTGAGGATTGAAGATTGAGGATTGAGGATTGAGGATTGAGGATTGAGGATTGAAGATTGAGTATTGAGGATTGAAGATTGAGGGTTGAAGATTGAGTATTGATGATTGAATATTGAGGATTGAGGATTGAGGATTGAGGATTGAGGATTCAGGATTGAGGATTGAAGATTGAGTATTGATGATTGAATATTGAGGATTGAGGTTTGAGGTTTGAGGATTGAGGACGAGGACTGACGGTAGAGGATTTAGGTTTGAGGATTGAGGATTGAGGACTGAGGATTGAGGATGAGTGCTAAGCGTCGGGGATTGAGATTCGACGACTGAGGACTGAGGATTGAGGATTGAGAAATGAGGATTGAGGATTGAGGATTAAGGATTGAGGATTGAGGATTGAGGATTGAGGATTGAGGATTGAGGATTGAGGATTGAAGATTGAATATTTATGATTGAATATTGAGGACTGAGGATTGAGGGTTGTGGATTGAGGACGAGGACTGAGGGTTGAATATTGATGTTTGAGGTCTGAGGATTAAGGATTGAGGATTGAGAATTGAGAATTGAGGATTAAGGATTGAAGATTAAGGATTGGGAATTTAGGATTGAAGAATCAGGATTGAGGATTGAGGTTTGAGGATTGGGGATTGAAGAGTGAGTATTGATGATTGAATATTGAGGATTGAGGATTGAGGTTTGAGGATTGAGGATGAAGACTGAGGGTTGAGGATTGAGGTTTGAGGAACGAGGATTGAGGATTGAGGATTGAGGACTAAGGATTGACGATTGAGTATTGAAGATTGAGGATTGATGACTGAGGATTGACGACTGAGAATTGAGGATTGAGGATTGATGATTGAAGGTTGAGTATTGAGGATTGAATATTGCGGATTGAGGATTGACGATTGAGGATTGAGGATTCAGGATTGAGGATTGAAGATTGAGTATTGAGTATTGAAGGTTGAGGATTGTGGATTGAGGATTAAGGATTGAGGATTGAATATTGTAGATTGAGTATTGATGCCTGAGGATTGAGGATTGAGGATTGAGTATTGAGGATTGAGGATGGAAGATTGAGTATTGAGGATTGAAGATTGAGGGTTGAAGATTGAGTATTGATGATTGAATATTGAGGATTGAGGATTGAGGATTGAGGATTGAGGATTGAGGATTGAGGATTGAAGATTGAGTATTGCTGATTGAATATTGAGGATTGGGGATTGAGGTTTGAGGATTGAGGACGAGGACTGACGGTAGAGGATTTAGGTTTGAGGATTGAGGATTGAGGACTGAGGATTGAGGATGCGTGCTAAGCGTCGGGGATTGAGATTCGACGACTGAGGATTGAGGATTGAAATTGAGGATTGGGTATTGAGGATTGAAGAATGAGGATTGAGGAATTAGGATTGAGGATTGAGAATTGGGGATTGAGGAATGAGGATTGAAGATTGAGTATTGATGATTGAATATTGAGGATTGAGGATTGAGGATTGAGGATTGAAGATTGAGTATTGAGGATTGAAGATTGAGGATTGAGTATTGAGGATTGAGGATTCAGGGTTGAAGATTGAGGATTGAGGATTGAGGATTGAGTACTGAGGATTGAGGATTGGGTATTGAGGATTGAGGAATGAGGATTGAGGATTGAGGTTTGAGGATTGATGGTTGCAGATTGAGTATTGAGGATTGAAGATTGAGGATTGAAGATTGAGGATTGAGGAATGAGGATTGAAGATTGGGTATTGAGGATTGAAGATTGAGGATAGAGGATTGAGTACTGAGGATGGAGGATGAGGGCTGAGGGTTGAGGATTGAGGATTGAGAAATGAGGATTGAGGATTGAGGATTGAAATTGAGGATTGGGTATTGAGGATTGAAGAATGAGGATTGAGGAATTGGGATTGAGGATTGAGGATTGAGGATTGAAGATTGAGGATTGGGTATTGAGGATTGAAGAATGAGGATTGAGGATTGAGGATTGAGGATTGAGGATTGAAGATTGAGTGTTGAGGATTGAAGATTGAGGATTGAGGATTGAGGATTGAGGATTGAGGATTGAAGATTGAGTATTGAGGATTGAAGATTGAGGGTTGAAGATTGAGTATTGATGATTGAATATTGAGGATTGAGGATTGAGGATTGAGGATTGAGGATTCAGGATTGAGGATTGAAGATTGAGTATTGATGATTGAATATTGAGGATTGAGGATTGAGGTTTGAGGATTGAGGACGAGGACTGACGGTAGAGGATTTAGGTTTGAGGATTGAGGATTGAGGACTGAGGATTGAGGATGAGTGCTAAGCGTCGGGGATTGAGATTCGACGACTGAGGACTGAGGATTGAGGATTGAGAAATGAGGATTGAGGATTGAGGATTAAGGATTGAGGATTGAGGATTGAGGATTGAGGATTGAGGATTGAGGATTGAGGATTGAGGATTGAAGATTGAGTATTGATGATTGAATATTGAGGATTGAGGATTGAGGTTTGAGGATTGAGGATTGAGGATTGAGGATTGAGGATTGAGTATTGAAGATTGGGTATTGATGCCTGAGGATTGAGGATCGAGGATAGAGTATTGAGGATTGGAGATTGATTATTGAGGATTGAAGAATGAGGATTGAGGATTGAGGATTGAGAATTGAGAAATGAGTATGAGGACTGAGGGTTGAGGATTGAGGATTGAGGATTGAAGATTGAGTATTGAGGATCGAAGATTGAGGATTGAGTATTGAGGATTGAGGATTCAGGGTTGAAGATTGAGGATTGAGGATTGAGGATTGAGGATTGAGGATTGAGGATTGAGGATTGAAGATTGAATATTGATGATTGAATATTGATGACTGCGGATTGAGGGTTGTGGATTGTGGACGAGGACTAAGGGTTGAATATTGATGTTTGAGGTCTGGGGACTAAGGATTGAGGATTGAGAATTGAGGATTGAGGATTGAGGATTGAAGATTGAGGATTGGGTATTTAGGATTGAAGAATGAGGATTGAGGATTGAGGTTTGAGGATTGAGGATTGAAGATTGAGTATTGATGATTGAATATTGAGGATTGAGGATTGAGGTTTGAGGATTGAGGATGAAGACTGAGGGTTGAGGATTGAGGTTTGAGGAACGAGGATTGAGGATTGAGGATTGAGGACTAAGGATTGACGATTGAGTATTGAAGATTGAGGATTGATGACTGAGGATTGACGACTGAGAATTGAGGATTGAGGATTCATGATTGAAGATTGAGCATTGAGGATTGAATATTGAGGATTGAGGATTGAGGATAGAGGATTGAGGATTGAGGATTGAGGATTGAAGATTGAATATTGAGTATTGAAGGTTGAGGATTGTGGATTGAGGATTAAGGATTGAGGATTGAACATTGTAGATTGAGTATTGATGCCTGAGGATAGAGGATTGAGGATTGAGGATTGAGGATTGAGGATTGAAGATTGAGTATTGAGGATTAAAGATTGAGGATTGAAGATTGAGTATTGATGATTGAATATTGAGGATTGAGGATTGAGGTCTGAGGATTGAGGATTGAGGATTGAGGATTGAGGATTGAGTATTGAAGATTGAGTATTGATGCCTGAGGATTGAGGATCGAGGATTGAGGATTGAGGATTGGAGATTGATTATTGAGGATTGAAGATTGAGGATTGAGGATTGAGGATTGAGAATTGAGAATTAAGTATGAGGACTGAGGATTGAGGATTGAGGATTGAGGATTGAGAATTGGGGATTGAGGAATGAGGATTGAAGATTGAGTATTGATGATTGAATATTGAGGATTGAGGATTGAGGATTGAGGATGGAAGATTGAGTATTGAGGATTGAAGATTGAGGATTGAGTATTGAGGATTGAGGATTCAGGGTTGAAGATTGAGGATTGAGGATTGAGGATTGAGTACTGAGGATTGAGGATTGGGTATTGAGGATTGAGGAATGAGGATTGAGGATTGAGGTTTGAGGATTGAGGGTTGCAGAATGAGTATTGAGGATTGAAGATTGAGGATTGAGGATTGAGGATTGAGGAATGAGGATTGAAGATTGGGTATTGAGGATTGAAGATTGAGGATAGAGGATTGAGTACTGAGGATGGAGGATGAGGGCTGTGGGTTGAGGATTGAGGATTGAGAAATGAGGATTGAGGAATTGGGATTGAGGATTGAGGATTGAGGATTGAAGATTGAGGATTGGGTATTGAGGATTGAAGAATGAGGATTGAGGATTGAGGATTGAGGATGGAGGATGAGGGCTGAGGGTTGAGGATTGAGGATTGAGAAATGAGGATTGAGGGTTGAGGATTGAAATTGAGGATTGGGTATTGAGGTTTGAAGAATGAGGATTGAGGAATTAGGATTGAGGTTTGAGGATCGAGGACTGAAGATTGAGGATTGGGTATTGAGGATTGAAGAATGAGGATTGAGGATTGAGGATTGAGGATTGAGGATTGAGGATTGAGGATTGAAGATTAGTGATGAGGATTGAAGATTGAGGATTGAGGATTGAGGATTTAGGATTGAGGATTGAAGGTTGAGTGTTGAGGGTTGAAGATTGAGGACTGAGGATTGAGGATTGAGGATTGAGGATTGAAGATTGAGTATTGAGGATTGAAGATTGAGTATTGAGTATTGAGGATTGAGGATTCAGGGTTGAAGATTGAGGATTGAGGATTGAGGATTGACGATATAGGATTGGAGATTGATTATTGAGTATAGAAGGTTGAGGATTGTGGATTGAGGATTGAGGATTGAGGATTGAGGATTGAGGATTGAGGATTGCGAATTGAGGATTGAGGATTGAGGATTGAAGATTGAGTATTGAGGATCGAAGATTGAGGATTGAGTATTGAGGATTGAGGATTCAGGGTTGAAGATTGAGGATTGAGGATTGAGGATTGAGGATTGAGGATTGAGGATTGAGGATTGAAGATTGAATATTGATGATTGAATATTGATGACTGCGGATTGAGGGTTGTGGATTGTGGACGAGGACTAAGGGTTGAATATTGATGTTTGAGGTCTGGGGAATAAGGATTGAGGATTGAGAATTGAGGATTGAGGATTGAGGATTGAAGATTGAGGATTGGGTATTTAGGATTGAAGAATGAGGTTTGAGGGTTGAGGTTTGAGGATTGAGGATTGAAGATTGAGTATTGATGATTGAATATTGAGGGTTGAGGATTGAGGTTTGAGGATTGAGGATGAAGACTGAGGGTTGAGGATTGAGGTTTGAGGAACGAGGATCGAGGATTGAGGATTGAGGACTAAGGATTGACGATTGAGTATTGAAGATTGAGGATTGATGACTGAGGATTGACGACTGAGAATTGAGGATTGAGGATTGATGATTGAAGATTGAGTATTGACGATTGAATATTGAGGATTGAGGATTGAGGATTGAGGATTGAGGATTGAGGATTGAAGATTGAGTATTGAGTATTGAAGGTTGAGGATTGTGGATTGAGGATTAAGGATTGTGGATTGAATATTGTAGATTGAGTATTGATGCCTGAGGATTGAGGATTGAGGATTGTGGATTGAATATTGTAGATTGAGTATTGATGCCTGAGGATTGAGGATTGAGGATTGAGGATTGAGGACTGAGGATTGAAGGTTGAGTATTGAGGATTGAAGATTGAGGATTCAAGATTGAGTATTGATGAATGAATATTGAGGATTGAGGATTGAGGATTGAGGATTGAGGATTGGGTATTGAGGATTGAGTAATGAGGATTGAGGATTGAGGTTTGAGTATTGGGGATTGCAGATTGAGTATTGGCGATTGAAGATTGAGGATTGAGGATTGAGGATTGAGGAATGA
This sequence comes from Calliopsis andreniformis, assembly GCF_051401765.1. Taxonomy (NCBI): domain Eukaryota; kingdom Metazoa; phylum Arthropoda; class Insecta; order Hymenoptera; family Andrenidae; genus Calliopsis; species Calliopsis andreniformis. The sequence goes on along the minus strand of NW_027480749.1, from coordinate 55,222 downwards.
GGATCGAAGATTGAGTATTGAGGATTGAAGATTGAGGATAGAGGATTGAGTACTGAGGATGGAGGATGAGGGCTGAGGGTTGAAGATTGAGGATTGAGAAATGAGGATTGAGGATTGAGGATTGAAATTGAGGATTGGGTATTGAGGATTGAAGAATGAGGATTGAGAAATTAGGATTGAGGATTGAGGATTGAGGATTGAGTATTGAAGATTGAGTATTGATACCTGAGGATTGAGGATTGAGGATTGAGGATTGAAGATTGAGGATTGAGGATTGAGGATTGAGAATTGAGAATTGAGGATGAGGACTGAGGGTTGAGGATTGAGGTTTGAGGAATGAGGATTGATGGTTGAGGATTGAGGATTGAGGATTGAGGATTGAGGATTGAGTATTGAAGATTGAGTATTGTTGCCTGAGGCTTGAGGATTGAGGATTGAGTATTGAGGATTGAGGATTGAAGATTGAGTATTGGGGATTGAAGTTTGAGGATTGAGGATTGAGGATTGAGGTTGGAGAATGAGGACTGACGGTTGAGGATTGAGGTTAGAGGATTGAAGATTGAGGTCTGAGGACTGAGGATTGAGGATTGAGGATTGAGCATTGAGGATTGAAGATTGAGTACTGGGAAATGGGTATTGAAGGTTGAGGATTAAGGATTGAAGTTTGGGGATTGAGGATCAAGAATTGGAGATTGATTATTGAGGACTGAAGATTGAGGATTGAGAATTGAGGATTGAGAATTGAGAATTGAGTATGAGGACTGAGGGTTGAGGATTGAGGTTTGAGGAATGAGGATTGAGGGTTGAGGATTGAGGATTGAGGATTGCGGATTGAAGATTGAGTATTGATGATTGAATATTGAGGATTGAGGATTGAGGTTTGAGGATTGAGGATTGAGGAGTGAGGACTGGGGGTTGAGTATTGAAGATTGAGTATTGATGCCTGAGGATTGAGGATCGAGAATTGAGGATTGAGGATTGGAGATTGATTATTGAGGATTGAAGATTGAGGATTGAGGATTGAGGATTGAGAATTGAGAATTGAGTATGAGGACTGAGGGTTGAGGGTTGAGGTTTGAGGAATGAGGATTGAGGGTTGGGGAATGAGGATTGAGGATTGAGGATTGAGGATTGAGCATTGAAGATTGAGGATTGAGGACTGAGGATTGAGGATTGAGGATTGAGGATTGAGGATTGAGGATTGAGGATTGAGGATTGAGGATGGAAGATTGAGTATTGAGGATTGAAGATTGAGGGTTGAAGATTGAGTATTGATGATTGAATATTGAGGATTGAGGATTGAGGATTGAGGATTGAGGATTGAGGATTGAGGATTGAAGATTGAGTATTGCTGATTGAATATTGAGGATTGGGGATTGTGGTTTGAGGGTTGAAGATTGAGTATTGATGATTGAAGATTGAGTATTGAGGATTGAATATTGAGGATTGAGGATTGAGGATTGAAGATTGAGTATTGAGGATTGAATATTGAGGATTGAGGATTGAGGATTGAGGATTGAGGATTGAGGATTGAAGATTGAGTATTGAGGATTGAATATTGAGGATTGAGGATTGAGGATTGAAGATTGAGGATTGAGGATTGAAGATTGAGTATTGAGGATTGAAGATTGAGGGTTAAAGATTGAGTATTGATGATTGAATATTGAGGATTGAGGATTGAGGATTGAGGATTGAGGATTGAGGATTGAGGATTGAAGATTGAGAATTGATGATTGAATATTGAGGATTGAGGATTGAGGATCGAGGATTGAAGATTGAGAATTGAGGATTGAAGATTGAGGATTGAGGATTGAGGATTGAGGAATGAGGATCGAAGATTGAGTATTGAGGATTGAAGATTGAGGATAGAGGATTGAGTACTGAGGATGGAGGATGAGGGCTGAGGGTTGAAGATTGAGGATTGAGAAATGAGGATTGAGGATTGAGGATTGAAATTGAGGATTGGGTATTGAGGATTGAAGAATGAGGATTGAGGAATTAGAATTGAGGATTGAGGATTGAGGATTGAAGATTGAGGATTGGGTATTGAGGATTCAAGAATGAGGATTGAGGATTGAGGATTGGGGATTGAGGATTGAAGATTAGTGTTGAGGATTGAAGATTGAGGATTGAGGATTGAGGATTGAGGATTGAGGATTGAAGATTGGGTATTGAGGATTGAAGATTGAGGATTGAGTATTGATGATTGAATATTGAGGATTGAGGATTGAGGTTTGAGGATTGAGGACGAGGACTGACGGTAGAGGATTTAGGTTTGAGGATTGAGGATTGAGGAACGAGAATTGAGGATGAGTGCTAAGGGTCGGGGATTGAGGTTCGACGACTGAGGACTGAGGATTGAGGATTGAGAATTGAGGATTGATGTTTGAGGATTGAAGATTGAGGATTGAGGATTGAGGATTGAGGAGTGAGGATTGAAGATTGAGTATTGAGGATTGAAGATTGAGGATAGAGGATTGAGTACTGAGGATGGAGGATGAGGGCTGAGGGTTGAGGGTTGAGGATTGAGAAATGAGGATTGAGGATTGAGGATAGAAATTGAGGATTGGGTATTGAGGATTGAAGAATGAGGATTGAGGAATTAGGATTGAGGATTGAGGATTGAGGACTGAAGATTGAGGATTGGGTATTGAGGATTGAAGAATGAGGATTGAGGATTGAGGATTGAGGATTGAGGATTGAAGATTGAGTGTTGAGGATTGAAAATTGAGGATTGAGGATTGACGATTGAGGATTGAGGATTGAAGATTGAGTATTGAGGATTGAAGATTGAGGATTGAGTATTGAGGATTCAGGGTTGAAGACTGAGGATTGAGGATTGAGGATTGAGGATTGAGGATTGAGGATTGAAGATTGAATATTTATGATTGAATATTGAGGACTGAGGATTGAGGGTTGTGTATTGAGGACGAGGACTGAGGGTTGAATATTGATGTTTGAGGTCTGAGGATTAAGGATTGAGGATTGAGAATTGAGGATTGAGGATTGAGGATTGAAGATTAAGGATTGGGTATTTAGGATTGAAGAATGTGGATTGAGGATTGAGGTTTGAGGATTGGGGATTGAAGATTGAGTATTGATGATTGAATATTGAGGATTGAGGATTGAGGTTTGAGGATTGAGGATGAAGACTGAGGGTTGAGGATTGAGGTTTGAGGAACGATGATTGAGGATTGAGGATTGAGGACTAAGGATTGACGATTGAGTATTGAAGATTGAGGATTGATGACTGAGGATTGACGACTGAGAATTGAGGATTGAGGATTGATGATTGAAGATTGAGTATTGAGGATTGAATATTGCGGATTGAGGATTGAGGATTGAGGATTGAGGATTGAGGATTGAGTATTGAGGATTGAGGATTGAGGATTGAGGATTGAGAATTGAGGATTGAGGATTGAGGATTGAAGATTGAGTATTGATGATTGAATATTGAGGATTGAGGATTGAGGATTGAGGATTGAAGATTGAGTATTGAGGATTGAAGATTGAGGATTGAGTATTGAGGATTGAGGATTCAGGGTTGAAGATTGAGGATTGAGGATTGAGGATTGAGGATTGAAGATTGCGTATTGGTGATTGAATATTGAGGGTTGAGGATTGAGGTTTGAGGATTGAGGATGAAGACTGAGGGTTGAGGATTGAGGTTTGAGGAACGAGGATCGAGGATTGAGGATTCAGGACTAAGGATTGACGATTGAGTATTGAAGATTGAGGATTGATGACTGAGGATTGACGACTGAGAATTGAGGATTGAGGATTGATGATTGAAGATTGAGTATTGAGGATTGAATATTGAGAATTGAGGATTGAGGATTGAGGATTGAGGATTGAGGATTGAGGATTGAAGATTGAGTATTGAGTATTGAAGGTTGAGGATTGTGGATTGAGGATTAAGGATTGTGGATTGAATATTGTAGATTGAGTATTGATGCCTGAGGATTGAGGATTGAGGATTGTGGATTGAATATTGTAGATTGAGTATTGATGCCTGAGGATTGAGGATTGAGGATTGAGGGTTGAGGATTGAGGATTGAAGGTTGAGTATTGAGGATTGAAGATTGAGTATTCAAGATTGAGGATTGATGATTGAATATTGAGGATTGAGGATTGAGGATTGAGGATTGAGGATTGGGTATTGAGGATTGAGTAATGAGGATTGAGGATTGAGGTTTGAGTATTGGGGATTGCAGATTGAGTATTGGCGATTGAAGATTGAGGATTGAGGATTGAGGATTGAGGAATGAGGATCGAAGATTGAGTATTGAGGATTGAAGATTGAGGATAGAGGATTGAGTACTGAGGATGGAGGATGAGGTCTGAGGGTTGAAGATTGAGGATTGAGAAATGAGGATTGAGGATTGAGGATTGAAATTGAGGATTGGGTATTGAGGATTGAAGAATGAGGATTGAGGAATTAGGATTGAGGATTGAGGATTGAGGGTTGAAGATTGAGGATTGGGTATTGAGGATTGAAGAATGAGGATTGAGGACTGAGGATTGGGGATTGAGGATTGAAGATTAGTGTTGAGGATTGAAGTTTGAGGATTGAGGATTGAGGATTGAGGATTGAGGGTTGAAGATTGGGTATTGAGGATTGAAGATTGAGGATTGAGTATTGAGGATTGAGGATTCAGTGTTGAAAATTGAGGATTGAGAATCGAGGATTGAGGATTGCGGATTGAGGATTGAAGATTGAATATTGATGATTGAATATTGAGGACTGAGGATTGAGGGTTGCGGATTGAGGACGAGGGCTGAGGGTTGAATATTGATGTTTGAGGTCTGAGTATTAAGGATTGAGGATTGAGAATTGAGGATTGAGGATTGAGGATTGAAGATTGAGGATTGGGTATTTAGGATTGAAGAATGAGGATTGAGGATTGAGGTTTGAGGATTGAGGATTGATGATTGAGTATTGTCGATTGAATATTGAGGATTGAGGTTTGAGGTTTGAGGATTGAGGACGAGGACTGACGGTTGAGGATTGAGGTTAGAGGATTGAGGATTGGGGATTGAGGACTGAGGATTGAGGATTGAGCATTGAGGATTGAAGATTGATGACTGGGGATTGAGGATTGAATATTGAGGATTAACGACTGAAGATTGGGGATTGAGGATCTAGGATCGGAGATTGATTATTGAGGATTGAAGATTGAGGATTGACGATTGAGGATTGAGAATTGAGAATTGAGGATGAGGACTGAGGGTTGAGGATTGAGGTTTGAGGAATGAGGATTGATGGTTGAGGATTGAGGGTTGAGGATTGAGGATTGAGGATTGAGGATTGAGTATTGAAGATTGAGTATTGATACCTGAGGATTGAGCATTGAGGATTGAAGATTGATGACTGGGGATTGAGGATTGAATATTGAGGATTAACGACTGAAGATTGGGGATTGAGGATCTAGGATCGGAGATTGATTATTGAGGATTGAAGATTGAGGATTGACGATTGAGGATTGAGAATTGAGAATTGAGGATGAGGACTGAGGGTTGAGGATTGAGGTTTGAGGAATGAGGATTGATGGTTGAGGATTGAGGGTTGAGGATTGAGGATTGAGGATTGAGGATTGAGTATTGAAGATTGAGTATTGATACCTGAGGATTGAGGATTGAGGATTGAGGATTGAGGATTGAGGATTGAAGATTGAGTATTGGTGATTGAAGATTGAGGATTGAGGATTGAGGATTGAGGATGGAGGATGAGGACTGACGGTTGAGGATAGAGGTTTGAGGATTGAAGATTGAGGACTGAGGACTGAGGATTGAGGATTGAGGATTGAGCATTGAGGATTGAAGATTGAGTACTGGGGATTCGGGATTGCAGATTGAGGATTAAGGATTGAAGATTGAGTATTGAGGATTGAAGATAGAGGATTGATTATTGAGGATTGCGGATTCAGGGTTGAAAATTGAGGATTGAGGATTGAGGATTGAGGATTGAGGATTGAGGATTGAAGATTGAATATTGATGATTGAATATTGAGGACTGAGGATTGAGGGTTGTCCATTGAGGACGAGGACTGAGGGTTGAATATTGATGTTTGAGGTCTGAGGATTAAGGATTGAGGATTGAGAATTGAGGATTGAGGATTGAGGATTGGAAATTGAGGATTGGGTATTTAGGATTGAAGAATGAGGATTGAGGATTGAGGTTTGAGTATTGAGGATTGAAGATTGAGTATTGATGATTGAATATTGAGGATTGATGATTGAGGTTTGAGGATTGAGGACGAGGACTGACGGTTGAGGATTGAGGTTTGAGGATTAAGGATTGGGGATTGAGGACTGAGGATTGAGGATTGAGGATTGAGCATTGAGGATTGAGGATTGATGACTGAGGATTGACGACTGAGAATTGAGGATTGAGGATTGATGATTGAAGATTGAGTATTGACGATTGAATATTGAGGATTGAGGATTGAGGATTGAGGATTGAGGATTGAGGATTGAAGATTGAGTATTGAGTATTGAAGGTTGAGGATTGTGGATTGAGGATTAAGGATTGTGGATTGAATATTGTAGATTGAGTATTGATGCCTGAGGATTGAGGATTGAGGATTGTGGATTGAATATTGTAGATTGAGTATTGATGCCTGAGGATTGAGGATTGAGGATTGAGGATTGAGGACTGAGGATTGAAGGTTGAGTATTGAGGATTGAAGATTGAGGATTCAAGATTGAGTATTGATGAATGAATATTGAGGATTGAGGATTGAGGATTGAGGATTGAGGATTGGGTATTGAGGATTGAGTAATGAGGATTGAGGATTGAGGTTTGAGTATTGGGGATTGCAGATTGAGTATTGGCGATTGAAGATTGAGGATTGAGGATTGAGGATTGAGGAATGAGGATCGAAGATTGAGTATTGAGGATTGAAGATTGAGGATAGAGGATTGAGTACTGAGGATGGAGGATGAGGGCTGAGGGTTGAAGATTGAGGATTGAGAAATGAGGATTGAGGATTGAGGATTGAAATTGAGGATTGGGTATTGAGGATTGAAGAATGAGGATTGAGGAATTAGGATTGAGGATTGAGGATTGAGGATTGAAGATTGAGGATTGGGTATTGAGGATTCAAGAATGAGGATTGAGGATTGAGGATTGGGGATTGAGGATTGAAGATTAGTGTTGAGGATTGAAGATTGAGGATTGAGGATTGAGGATTGAGGATTGAGGATTGAAGATTGGGTATTGAGGATTGAAGATTGAGGATTGAGTATTGATGATTGAATATTGAGGATTGAGGATTGAGGTTTGAGGATTGAGGACGAGGACTGACGGTAGAGGATTTAGGTTTGAGGATTGAGGATTGAGGAACGAGGATTGAGGATGAGTGCTAAGGGTCGGGGATTGAGGTTCGACGACTGAGGACTGAGGATTGAGGATTGAGAATTGAGGATTGATGTTTGAGGATTGAAGATTGAGGATTGAGTATTGAGGATTGAGGAATGAGGATTGAAGATTGAGTATTGAGGATTGAAGATTGAGGATAGAGGATTGAGTACTGAGGATGGAGGATGAGGGCTGAGGGTTGAGGGTTTAGGATTGAGAAATGAGGATTGAGGATTGAGGATAGAAATTGAGGATTGGGTATTGAGGATTGAAGAATGAGGATTGAGGAATTAGGATTGAGGATTGAGGATTGAGGACTGAAGATTGAGGATTGGGTATTGAGGATTGAAGAATGAGGATTGAGGATTGAGGATTGAGGATTGAGGATTGAAGATTGAGTGTTGAGGATTGAAAATTGAGGATTGAGGATTGACGATTGAGGATTGAGGATTGAAGATTGAGTATTGAGGATTGAAGATTGAGGATTGAGTATTGAGGATTCAGGGTTGAAGACTGAGGATTGAGGATTGAGGATTGAGGATTGAGGATTGAGGATTGAAGATTGAATATTTATGATTGAATATTGAGGACTGAGGATTGAGGGTTGTGTATTGAGGACGAGGACTGAGGGTTGAATATTGATGTTTGAGGTCTGAGGATTAAGGATTGAGGATTGAGAACTGAGGATTGAGGATTGAGGATTGAAGATTAAGGAATGGGTATTTAGGATTGAAGAATGTGGATTGAGGATTGAGGTTTGAGGATTGGGGATTGAAGATTGAGTATTGATGATTGAATATTGAGGATTGAGGATTGAGGATTGAGGATTGAGGATTGAGGATTGAAGATTGAGTATTGAGGATTGAATATTGAGGATTGAGGATTGAGGATTGAAGATTGAGGATTGAGGATTGAAGATTGAGTATTGAGGATTGAAGATTGAGGGTTAAAGATTGAGTATTGATGATTGAATATTGAGGATTGAGGATTGAGGATTGAGGATTGAGGATTGAGGATTGAGGATTGAAGATTGAGAATTGATGATTGAATATTGAGGATTGAGGATTGAGGATCGAGGATTGAAGATTGAGAATTGAGGATTGAAGATTGAGGATTGAGGATTGAGGATTGAGGAATGAGGATCGAAGATTGAGTATTGAGGATTGAAGATTGAGGATAGAGGATTGAGTACTGAGGATGGAGGATGAGGGCTGAGGGTTGAAGATTGAGGATTGAGAAATGAGGATTGAGGATTGAGGATTGAAATTGAGGATTGGGTATTGAGGATTGAAGAATGAGGATTGAGGAATTAGAATTGAGGATTGAGGATTGAGGATTGAAGATTGAGGATTGGGTATTGAGGATTCAAGAATGAGGATTGAGGATTGAGGATTGGGGATTGAGGATTGAAGATTAGTGTTGAGGATTGAAGATTGAGGATTGAGGATTGAGGATTGAGGATTGAGGATTGAAGATTGGGTATTGAGGATTGAAGATTGAGGATTGAGTATTGATGATTGAATATTGAGGATTGAGGATTGAGGTTTGAGGATTGAGGACGAGGACTGACGGTAGAGGATTTAGGTTTGAGGATTGAGGATTGAGGAACGAGGATTGAGGATGAGTGCTAAGGGTCGGGGATTGAGGTTCGACGACTGAGGACTGAGGATTGAGGATTGAGAATTGAGGATTGATGTTTGAGGATTGAAGATTGAGGATTGAGGATTGAGGATTGAGGAGTGAGGATTGAAGATTGAGTATTGAGGATTGAAGATTGAGGATAGAGGATTGAGTACTGAGGATGGAGAATGAGGGCTGAGGGTTGAGGGTTGAGGATTGAGAAATGAGGATTGAGGATTGAGGATAGAAATTGAGGATTGGGTATTGAGGATTGAAGAATGAGGATTGAGGAATTAGGATTGAGGATTGAGGATTGAGGACTGAAGATTGAGGATTGGGTATTGAGGATTGAAGAATGAGGATTGAGGATTGAGGATTGAGGATTGAGGATTGAAGATTGAGTATTGAGGATTGAAAATTGAGGATTGAGGATTGACGATTGAGGATTGAGGATTGAAGATTGAGTATTGAGGATTGAAGATTGAGGATTGAGTATTGAGGATTCAGGGTTGAAGACTGAGGATTGAGGATTGAGGATTGAGGATTGAGGATTGAGGATTGAAGATTGAATATTTATGATTGAATATTGAGGACTGAGGATTGAGGGTTGTGTATTGAGGACGAGGACTGAGGGTTGAATATTGATGTTTGAGGTCTGAGGATTAAGGATTGAGGATTGAGAATTGAGGATTGAGGATTGAGGATTGAAGATTAAGGATTGGGTATTTAGGATTGAAGAATGTGGATTGAGGATTGAGGTTTGAGGATTGGGGATTGAAGATTGAGTATTGATGATTGAATATTGAGGATTGAGGATTGAGGTTTGAGGATTGAGGATGAAGACTGAGGGTTGAGGATTGAGGTTTGAGGAACGATGATTGAGGATTGAGGATTGAGGACTAAGGATTGACGATTGAGTATTGAAGATTGAGGATTGATGACTGAGGATTGACGACTGAGAATTGAGGATTGAGGATTGATGATTGAAGATTGAGTATTGAGGATTGAATATTGCGGATTGAGGATTGAGGATTGAGGATTGAGGATTGAGGATTGAGTATTGAGGATTGAGGATTGAGGATTGAGGATTGAGAATTGAGGATTGAGGATTGAGGATTGAAGATTGAGTATTGATGATTGAATATTGAGGATTGAGGATTGAGGATTGAGGATTGAAGATTGAGTATTGAGGATTGAAGATTGAGGATTGAGTATTGAGGATTGAGGATTCAGGGTTGAAGATTGAGGATTGAGGATTGAGGATTGAGGATTGAAGATTGAGTATTGGTGATTGAATATTGAGGGTTGAGGATTGAGGTTTGAGGATTGAGGATGAAGACTGAGGGTTGAGGATTGAGGTTTGAGGAACGAGGATCGAGGATTGAGGATTCAGGACTAAGGATTGACGATTGAGTATTGAAGATTGAGGATTGATGACTGAGGATTGACGACTGAGAATTGAGGATTGAGGATTGATGATTGAAGATTGAGTATTGAGGATTGAATATTGAGAATTGAGGATTGAGGATTGAGGATTGAGGATTGAGGATTGAGGATTGAAGATTGAGTATTGAGTATTGAAGGTTGAGGATTGTGGATTGAGGATTAAGGATTGTGGATTGAATATTGTAGATTGAGTATTGATGCCTGAGGATTGAGGATTGAGGATTGTGGATTGAATATTGTAGATTGAGTATTGATGCCTGAGGATTGAGGATTGAGGATTGAGGGTTGAGGATTGAGGATTGAAGGTTGAGTATTGAGGATTGAAGATTGAGTATTCAAGATTGAGGATTGATGATTGAATATTGAGGATTGAGGATTGAGGATTGAGGATTGAGGATTGGGTATTGAGGATTGAGTAATGAGGATTGAGGATTGAGGTTTGAGTATTGGGGATTGCAGATTGAGTATTGGCGATTGAAGATTGAGGATTGAGGATTGAGGATTGAGGAATGAGGATCGAAGATTGAGTATTGAGGATTGAAGATTGAGGATAGAGGATTGAGTACTGAGGATGGAGGATGAGGTCTGAGGGTTGAAGATTGAGGATTGAGAAATGAGGATTGAGGATTGAGGATTGAAATTGAGGATTGGGTATTGAGGATTGAAGAATGAGGATTGAGGAATTAGGATTGAGGATTGAGGATTGAGGGTTGAAGATTGAGGATTGGGTATTGAGGATTGAAGAATGAGGATTGAGGACTGAGGATTGGGGATTGAGGATTGAAGATTAGTGTTGAGGATTGAAGTTTGAGGATTGAGGATTGAGGATTGAGGATTGAGGGTTGAAGATTGGGTATTGAGGATTGAAGATTGAGGATTGAGTATTGAGGATTGAGGATTCAGGGTTGAAAATTGAGGATTGAGAATCGAGGATTGAGGATTGCGGATTGAGGATTGAAGATTGAATATTGATGATTGAATATTGAGGACTGAGGATTGAGGGTTGCGGATTGAGGACGAGGGCTGAGGGTTGAATATTGATGTTTGAGGTCTGAGTATTAAGGATTGAGGATTGAGAATTGAGGATTGAGGATTGAGGATTGAAGATTGAGGATTGGGTATTTAGGATTGAAGAATGAGGATTGAGGATTGAGGTTTGAGGATTGAGGATTGATGATTGAGTATTGTCGATTGAATATTGAGGATTGAGGTTTGAGGTTTGAGGATTGAGGACGAGGACTGACGGTTGAGGATTGAGGTTAGAGGATTGAGGATTGGGGATTGAGGACTGAGGATTGAGGATTGAGGATTGAGGATTGAGCATTGAGGATTGAAGATTGATGACTGGGGATTGAGGATTGAATATTGAGGATTAACGACTGAAGATTGGGGATTGAGGATCTAGGATCGGAGATTGATTATTGAGGATTGAAGATTGAGGATTGACGATTGAGGATTGAGAATTGAGAATTGAGGATGAGGACTGAGGGTTGAGGATTGAGGTTTGAGGAATGAGGATTGATGGTTGAGGATTGAGGGTTGAGGATTGAGGATTGAGGATTGAGGATTGAGTATTGAAGATTGAGTATTGATACCTGAGGATTGAGCATTGAGGATTGAAGATTGATGACTGGGGATTGAGGATTGAATATTGAGGATTAACGACTGAAGATTGGGGATTGAGGATCTAGGATCGGAGATTGATTATTGAGGATTGAAGATTGAGGATTGACGATTGAGGATTGAGAATTGAGAATTGAGGATGAGGACTGAGGGTTGAGGATTGAGGTTTGAGGAATGAGGATTGATGGTTGAGGATTGAGGGTTGAGGATTGAGGATTGAGGATTGAGGATTGAGTATTGAAGATTGAGTATTGATACCTGAGGATTGAGGATTGAGGATTGAGGATTGAGGATTGAGGATTGAAGATTGAGTATTGGTGATTGAAGATTGAGGATTGAGGATTGAGGATTGAGGATGGAGGATGAGGACTGACGGTTGAGGATTGAGGTTTGAGGATTGAAGATTGAGGACTGAGGACTGAGGATTGAGGATTGAGGATTGAGCATTGAGGATTGAAGATTGAGTACTGGGGATTCGGGATTGCAGATTGAGGATTAAGGATTGAAGATTGAGTATTGAGGATTGAAGATAGAGGATTGATTATTGAGGATTGCGGATTCAGGGTTGAAAATTGAGGATTGAGGATTGAGGATTGAGGATTGAGGATTGAGGATTGAAGATTGAATATTGATGATTGAATATTGAGGACTGAGGATTGAGGGTTGTCGATTGAGGACGAGGACTGAGGGTTGAATATTGATGTTTGAGGTCTGAGGATTAAGGATTGAGGATTGAGAATTGAGGATTGAGGATTGGAAATTGAGGATTGGGTATTTAGGATTGAAGAATGAGGATTGAGGATTGAGGTTTGAGTATTGAGGATTGAAGATTGAGTATTGATGATTGAATATTGAGGATTGATGATTGAGGTTTGAGGATTGAGGACGAGGACTGACGGTTGAGGATTGAGGTTTGAGGATTAAGGATTGGGGATTGAGGACTGAGGATTGAGGATTGAGGATTGAGCATTGAGGATTGAAGATTGATGACTGGGGATTGAGGATTGAAGATTGAGGATTAACGATTGAAGGTTGGGGATTGAGGGCCTAGGATCGGAGATTGATTATTGAGGATTGAAGATTGAGGATTGAGGATTGAGGATTGAGAATTGAGAATTGAGGATGAGGACTGAGGGTTGAGGATTGAGGTTTGAGGAATGAGGATTGATGGTTGAGGATTGAGGATTGAGGATTGAGGATTGAGGATTGAGTATTGAAGATTGAGTATTGTTGCCTGAGGCTTGAGGATTGAGGATTGAGTATTGAGGATTGAGGATTGAAGATTGAGTATTGGGGATTGAAGTTTGAGGATTGAGGATTGAGGATTGAGGTTGGAGAATGAGGACTGACGGTTGAGGATTGAGGTTAGAGGATTGAAGATTGAGGTCTGAGGACTGAGGATTGAGGATTGAGGATTGAGCATTGAGGATTGAAGATTGAGTACTGGGGATTGGGGATTGAAGGTTGAGGATTAAGGATTGAAGTTTGGGGATTGAGGATCAAGAATTGGAGATTGATTATTGAGGACTGAAGATTGAGGATTGAGAATTGAGGATTGAGAATTGAGAATTGAGTATGAGGACTGAGGGTTGAGGATTGAGGTTTGAGGAATGAGGATTGAGGGTTGAGGATTGAGGATTGAGGATTGCGGATTGAAGATTGAGTATTGATGATTGAATATTGAGGATTGAGGATTGAGGTTTGAGGATTGAGGATTGAGGAGTGAGGACTGGGGGTTGAGTATTGAAGATTGAGTATTGATGCCTGAGGATTGAGGATCGAGAATTGAGGATTGAGGATTGGAGATTGATTATTGAGGATTGAAGATTGAGGATTGAGGATTGAGGATTGAGAATTGAGAATTGAGTATGAGGACTGAGGGTTGAGGGTTGAGGTTTGAGGAATGAGGATTGAGGGTTGGGGAATGAGGATTGAGGATTGAGGATTGAGGATTGAGCATTGAAGATTGAGTATTGATGCCTGAGGATTGAGGATTGAGGATTGAGGATTGAGGACTGAGGATTGAGGATTGAGGATTGAGGATTGAGGATTGAGGATTGAGGATTGAGGATTGAGGATGGAAGATTGAGTATTGAGGATTGAAGATTGAGGGTTGAAGATTGAGTATTGATGATTGAATATTGAGGATTGAGGATTGAGGATTGAGGATTGAGGATTGAGGATTGAGGATTGAAGATTGAGTATTGCTGATTGAATATTGAGGATTGGGGATTGTGGTTTGAGGGTTGAAGATTGAGTATTGATGATTGAAGATTGAGTATTGAGGATTGAATATTGAGGATTGAGGATTGAGGATTGAAGATTGAGTATTGAGGATTGAATATTGAGGATTGAGGATTGAGGATTGAGGATTGAGGATTGAGGATTGAAGATTGAGTATTGAGGATTGAATATTGAGGATTGAGGATTGAGGATTGAAGATTGAGGATTGAGGATTGAAGATTGAGTATTGAGGATTGAAGATTGAGGGTTAAAGATTGAGTATTGATGATTGAATATTGAGGATTGAGGATTGAGGATTGAGGATTGAGGATTGAGGATTGAGGATTGAAGATTGAGAATTGATGATTGAATATTGAGGATTGAGGATTGAGGATCGAGGATTGAAGATTGAGAATTGAGGATTGAAGATTGAGGATTGAGGATTGAGGATTGAGGAATGAGGATCGAAGATTGAGTATTGAGGATTGAAGATTGAGGATAGAGGATTGAGTACTGAGGATGGAGGATGAGGGCTGAGGGTTGAAGATTGAGGATTGAGAAATGAGGATTGAGGATTGAGGATTGAAATTGAGGATTGGGTATTGAGGATTGAAGAATGAGGATTGAGGAATTGGAATTGAGGATTGAGGATTGAGGATTGAAGATTGAGGATTGGGTATTGAGGATTCAAGAATGAGGATTGAGGATTGAGGATTGGGGATTGAGGATTGAAGATTAGTGTTGAGGATTGAAGATTGAGGATTGAGGATTGAGGATTGAGGATTGAGGATTGAAGATTGGGTATTGAGGATTGAAGATTGAGGATTGAGTATTGATGATTGAATATTGAGGATTGAGGATTGAGGTTTGAGGATTGAGGACGAGGACTGACGGTAGAGGATTTAGGTTTGAGGATTGAGGATTGAGGAACGAGGATTGAGGATGAGTGCTAAGGGTCGGGGATTGAGGTTCGACGACTGAGGACTGAGGATTGAGGATTGAGAATTGAGGATTGATGTTTGAGGATTGAAGATTGAGGATTGAGGATTGAGGATTGAGGAGTGAGGATTGAAGATTGAGTATTGAGGATTGAAGATTGAGGATAGAGGATTGAGTACTGAGGATGGAGGATGAGGGCTGAGGGTTGAGGGTTGAGGATTGAGAAATGAGGATTGAGGATTGAGGATAGAAATTGAGAATTGGGTATTGAGGATTGAAGAATGAGGATTGAGGAATTAGGATTGAGGATTGAGGATTGAGGACTGAAGATTGAGGATTGGGTATTGAGGATTGAAGAATGAGGATTGAGGATTGAGGATTGAGGATTGAGGATTGAAGATTGAGTGTTGAGGATTGAAAATTGAGGATTGAGGATTGACGATTGAGGATTGAGGATTGAAGATTGAGTATTGAGGATTGAAGATTGAGGATTGAGTATTGAGGATTCAGGGTTGAAGACTGAGGATTGATGATTGAGGATTGAGGATTGAGGATTGAGGATTGAAGATTGAATATTTATGATTGAATATTGAGGACTGAGGATTGAGGGTTGTGTATTGAGGACGAGGACTGAGGGTTGAATATTGATGTTTGAGGTCTGAGGATTAAGGATTGAGGATTGAGAATTGAGGATTGAGGATTGAGGATTGAAGATTAAGGATTGGGTATTTAGGATTGAAGAATGTGGATTGAGGATTGAGGTTTGAGGATTGGGGATTGAAGATTGAGTATTGATGATTGAATATTGAGGATTGAGGATTGAGGTTTGAGGATTGAGGATGAAGACTGAGGGTTGAGGATTGAGGTTTGAGGAACGATGATTGAGGATTGAGGATTGAGGACTAAGGATTGACGATTGAGTATTGAAGATTGAGGATTGATGACTGAGGATTGACGACTGAGAATTGAGGATTGAGGATCGATGATTGAAGATTGAGTATTGAGGATTGAATATTGCGGATTGAGGATTGAGGATTGAGGATTGAGGATTGAGGATTGAGTATTGAGGATTGAGGATTGAGGATTGAGGATTGAGAATTGAGGATTGAGGATTGAGGATTGAAGATTGAGTATTGATGATTGAATATTGAGGATTGAGGATTGAGGATTGAGGATTGAAGATTGAGTATTGAGGATTGAAGATTGAGGATTGAGTATTGAGGATTGAGGATTCAGGGTTGAAGATTGAGGATTGAGGATTGAGGATTGAGGATTGAAGATTGAGTATTGGTGATTGAATATTGAGGGTTGAGGATTGAGGTTTGAGGATTGAGGATGAAGACTGAGGGTTGAGGATTGACGTTTGAGGAACGAGGATCGAGGATTGAGGATTCAGGACTAAGGATTGACGATTGAGTATTGAAGATTGAGGATTGATGACTGAGGATTGACGACTGAGAATTGAGGATTGAGGATTGATGATTGAAGATTGAGTATTGAGGATTGAATATTGAGAATTGAGGATTGAGGATTGAGGATTGAGGATTGAGGATTGAGGATTGAAGATTGAGTATTGAGTATTGAAGGTTGAGGATTGTGGATTGAGGATTAAGGATTGTGGATTGAATATTGTAGATTGAGTATTGATGCCTGAGGATTGAGGATTGAGGATTGTGGATTGAATATTGTAGATTGAGTATTGATGCCTGAGGATTGAGGATTGAGGATTGAGGGTTGAGGATTGAGGATTGAAGGTTGAGTATTGAGGATTGAAGATTGAGTATTCAAGATTGAGGATTGATGATTGAATATTGAGGATTGAGGATTGAGGATTGAGGATTGAGGATTGGGTATTGAGGATTGAGTAATGAGGATTGAGGATTGAGGTTTGAGTATTGGGGATTGCAGATTGAGTATTGGCGATTGAAGATTGAGGATTGAGGATTGAGGATTGAGGAATGAGGATCGAAGATTGAGTATTGAGGATTGAAGATTGAGGATAGAGGATTGAGTACTGAGGATGGAGGATGAGGTCTGAGGGTTGAAGATTGTGGATTGAGAAATGAGGATTGAGGATTGAGGATTGAAATTGAGGATTGGGTATTGAGGATTGAAGAATGAGGATTGAGGAATTAGGATTGAGGATTGAGGATTGAGGGTTGAAGATTGAGGATTGGGTATTGAGGATTGAAGAATGAGGATTGAGGACTGAGGATTGGGGATTGAGGATTGAAGATTAGTGTTGAGGATTGAAGTTTGAGGATTGAGGATTGAGGATTGAGGATTGAGGGTTGAAGATTGGGTATTGAGGATTGAAGATTGAGGATTGAGTATTGAGGATTGAGGATTCAGGGTTGAAAATTGAGGATTGAGAATCGAGGATTGAGGATTGCGGATTGAGGATTGAAGATTGAATATTGATGATTGAATATTGAGGACTGAGGATTGAGGGTTGCGGATTGAGGACGAGGGCTGAGGGTTGAATATTGATGTTTGAGGTCTGAGTATTAAGGATTGAGGATTGAGAATTGAGGATTGAGGATTGAGGATTGAAGATTGAGGATTGGGTATTTAGGATTGAAGAATGAGGATTGAGGATTGAGGTTTGAGGATTGAGGATTGATGATTGAGTATTGTCGATTGAATATTGAGGATTGAGGTTTGAGGTTTGAGGATTGAGGACGAGGACTGACGGTTGAGGATTGAGGTTAGAGGATTGAGGATTGGGGATTGAGGACTGAGGATTGAGGATTGAGGATTGAGGATTGAGCATTGAGGATTGAAGATTGATGACTGGGGATTGAGGATTGAATATTGAGGATTAACGACTGAAGATTGGGGATTGAGGATCTAGGATCGGAGATTGATTATTGAGGATTGAAGATTGAGGATTGACGATTGAGGATTGAGAATTGAGAATTGAGGATGAGGACTGAGGGTTGAGGATTGAGGTTTGAGGAATGAGGATTGATGGTTGAGGATTGAGGGTTGAGGATTGAGGATTGAGGATTGAGGATTGAGTATTGAAGATTGAGTATTGATACCTGAGGATTGAGCATTGAGGATTGAAGATTGATGACTGGGGATTGAGGATTGAATATTGAGGATTAACGACTGAAGATTGGGGATTGAGGATCTAGGATCGGAGATTGATTATTGAGGATTGAAGATTGAGGATTGACGATTGAGGATTGAGAATTGAGAATTGAGGATGAGGACTGAGGGTTGAGGATTGAGGTTTGAGGAATGAGGATTGAGGATTGAGGATTGAAGATTGGGTATTGAGGATTGAAGATTGAGGATTGAGTATTGATGATTGAATATTGAGGATTGAGGATTGAGGTTTGAGGATTGAGGACGAGGACTGACGGTAGAGGATTTAGGTTTGAGGATTGAGGATTGAGGAACGAGGATTGAGGATGAGTGCTAAGGGTCGGGGATTGAGGTTCGACGACTGAGGACTGAGGATTGAGGATTGAGAATTGAGGATTGATGTTTGAGGATTGAAGATTGAGGATTGAGGATTGAGGATTGAGGAGTGAGGATTGAAGATTGAGTATTGAGGATTGAAGATTGAGGATAGAGGATTGAGTACTGAGGATGGAGGATGAGGGCTGAGGGTTGAGGGTTGAGGATTGAGAAATGAGGATTGAGGATTGAGGATAGAAATTGAGGATTGGGTATTGAGGATTGAAGAATGAGGATTGAGGAATTAGGATTGAGGATTGAGGATTGAGGACTGAAGATTGAGGATTGGGTATTGAGGATTGAAGAATGAGGATTGAGGATTGAGGATTGAGGATTGAGGATTGAAGATTGAGTGTTGAGGATTGAAAATTGAGGATTGAGGATTGACGATTGAGGATTGAGGATTGAAGATTGAGTATTGAGGATTGAAGATTGAGGATTGAGTATTGAGGATTCAGGGTTGAAGACTGAGGATTGATGATTGAGGATTGAGGATTGAGGATTGAGGATTGAAGATTGAATATTTATGATTGAATATTGAGGACTGAGGATTGAGGGTTGTGTATTGAGGACGAGGACTGAGGGTTGAATATTGATGTTTGAGGTCTGAGGATTAAGGATTGAGGATTGAGAATTGAGGATTGAGGATTGAGGATTGAAGATTAAGGATTGGGTATTTAGGATTGAAGAATGTGGATTGAGGATTGAGGTTTGAGGATTGGGGATTGAAGATTGAGTATTGATGATTGAATATTGAGGATTGAGGATTGAGGTTTGAGGATTGAGGATGAAGACTGAGGGTTGAGGATTGAGGTTTGAGGAACGATGATTGAGGATTGAGGATTGAGGACTAAGGATTGACGATTGAGTATTGAAGATTGAGGATTGATGACTGAGGATTGACGACTGAGAATTGAGGATTGAGGATTGATGATTGAAGATTGAGTATTGAGGATTGAATATTGCGGATTGAGGATTGAGGATTGAGGATTGAGGATTGAGGATTGAGTATTGAGGATTGAGGATTGAGGATTGAGGATTGAGAATTGAGGATTGAGGATTGAGGATTGAAGATTGAGTATTGATGATTGAATATTGAGGATTGAGGATTGAGGATTGAGGATTGAAGATTGAGTATTGAGGATTGAAGATTGAGGATTGAGTATTGAGGATTGAGGATTCAGGGTTGAAGATTGAGGATTGAGGATTGAGGATTGAGGATTGAAGATTGAGTATTGGTGATTGAATATTGAGGGTTGAGGATTGAGGTTTGAGGATTGAGGATGAAGACTGAGGGTTGAGGATTGACGTTTGAGGAACGAGGATCGAGGATTGAGGATTCAGGACTAAGGATTGACGATTGAGTATTGAAGATTGAGGATTGATGACTGAGGATTGACGACTGAGAATTGAGGATTGAGGATTGATGATTGAAGATTGAGTATTGAGGATTGAATATTGAGAATTGAGGATTGAGGATTGAGGATTGAGGATTGAGGATTGAGGATTGAAGATTGAGTATTGAGTATTGAAGGTTGAGGATTGTGGATTGAGGATTAAGGATTGTGGATTGAATATTGTAGATTGAGTATTGATGCCTGAGGATTGAGGATTGAGGATTGAGGGTTGAGGATTGAGGATTGAAGGTTGAGTATTGAGGATTGAAGATTGAGTATTCAAGATTGAGGATTGATGATTGAATATTGAGGATTGAGGATTGAGGATTGAGGATTGAGGATTGGGTATTGAGGATTGAGTAATGAGGATTGAGGATTGAGGTTTGAGTATTGGGGATTGCAGATTGAGTATTGGCGATTGAAGATTGAGGATTGAGGATTGAGGATTGAGGAATGAGGATCGAAGATTGAGTATTGAGGATTGAAGATTGAGGATAGAGGATTGAGTACTGAGGATGGAGGATGAGGTCTGAGGGTTGAAGATTGTGGATTGAGAAATGAGGATTGAGGATTGAGGATTGAAATTGAGGATTGGGTATTGAGGATTGAAGAATGAGGATTGAGGAATTAGGATTGAGGATTGAGGATTGAGGGTTGAAGGTTGAGGATTGGGTATTGAGGATTGAAGAATGAGGATTGAGGACTGAGGATTGGGGATTGAGGATTGAAGATTAGTGTTGAGGATTGAAGTTTGAGGATTGAGGATTGAGGATTGAGGATTGAGGGTTGAAGATTGGGTATTGAGGATTGAAGATTGAGGATTGAGTATTGAGGATTGAGGATTCAGGGTTGAAAATTGAGGATTGAGAATCGAGGATTGAGGATTGCGGATTGAGGATTGAAGATTGAATATTGATGATTGAATATTGAGGACTGAGGATTGAGGGTTGCGGATTGAGGACGAGGGCTGAGGGTTGAATATTGATGTTTGAGGTCTGAGTATTAAGGATTGAGGATTGAGAATTGAGGATTGAGGATTGAGGATTGAAGATTGAGGATTGGGTATTTAGGATTGAAGAATGAGGATTGAGGATTGAGGTTTGAGGATTGAGGATTGATGATTGAGTATTGTCGATTGAATATTGAGGATTGAGGTTTGAGGTTTGAGGATTGAGGACGAGGACTGACGGTTGAGGATTGAGGTTAGAGGATTGAGGATTGGGGATTGAGGACTGAGGATTGAGGATTGAGGATTGAGGATTGAGCATTGAGGATTGAAGATTGATGACTGGGGATTGAGGATTGAATATTGAGGATTAACGACTGAAGATTGGGGATTGAGGATCTAGGATCGGAGATTGATTATTGAGGATTGAAGATTGAGGATTGACGATTGAGGATTGAGAATTGAGAATTGAGGATGAGGACTGAGGGTTGAGGATTGAGGTTTGAGGAATGAGGATTGATGGTTGAGGATTGAGGGTTGAGGATTGAGGATTGAGGATTGAGGATTGAGTATTGAAGATTGAGTATTGATACCTGAGGATTGAGCATTGAGGATTGAAGATTGATGACTGGGGATTGAGGATTGAATATTGAGGATTAACGACTGAAGATTGGGGATTGAGGATCTAGGATCGGAGATTGATTATTGAGGATTCAAGATTGAGGATTGACGATTGAGGATTGAGAATTGAGAATTGAGGATGAGGACTGAGGGTTGAGGATTGAGGTTTGAGGAATGAGGATTGATGGTTGAGGATTGAGGGTTGAGGATTGAGGATTGAGGATTGAGGATTGAGTATTGAAGATTGAGTATTGATACCTGAGGATTGAGGATTGAGGATTGAGGATTGAGGATTGAGGATTGAAGATTGAGTATTGGTGATTGAAGATTGAGGATTGAGGATTGAGGATTGAGGATGGAGGATGAGGACTGACGGTTGAGGATTGAGGTTTGAGGATTGAAGATTGAGGACTGAGGACTGAGGATTGAGGATTGAGGATTGAGCATTGAGGATTGAAGATTGAGTACTGGGGATTCGGGATTGCAGATTGAGGATTAAGGATTGAAGATTGAGTATTGAGGATTGAAGATAGAGGATTGATTATTGAGGATTGCGGATTCAGGGTTGAAAATTGAGGATTGAGGATTGAGGATTGAGGATTGAGGATTGAGGATTGAAGATTGAATATTGATGATTGAATATTGAGGACTGAGGATTGAGGGTTGTCGATTGAGGACGAGGACTGAGGGTTGAATATTGATGTTTGAGGTCTGAGGATTAAGGATTGAGGATTGAGAATTGAGGATTGAGGATTGAGGATTGGAAATTGAGGATTGGGTATTTAGGATTGAAGAATGAGGATTGATGATTGAGGTTTGAGTATTGAGGATTGAAGATTGAGTATTGATGATTGAATATTGAGGATTGATGATTGAGGTTTGAGGATTGAGGACGAGGACTGACGGTTGAGGATTGAGGTTTGAGGATTAAGGATTGGGGATTGAGGACTGAGGATTGAGGATTGAGGATTGAGCATTGAGGATTGAAGATTGATAACTGGGGATTGAGGATTGAAGATTGAGGATTAACGATTGAAGGTTGGGGATTGAGGGCCTAGGATCGGAGATTGATTATTGAGGATTGAAGATTGAGGATTGAGGATTGAGGATTGAGAATTGAGAATTGAGGATGAGGACTGAGGGTTGAGGATTGAGGTTTGAGGAATGAGTATTGATGGTTGAGGATTGAGGATTGAGGATTGAGGATTGAGGATTGAGTATTGAAGATTGAGTATTGTTGCCTGAGGCTTGAGGATTGAGGATTGAGTATTGAGGATTGAGGATTCAGGGTTGAAGATTGAGGATTGAGGATTGAGGATTGAGGATTGAGGATTGAGTATTGGTGATTGAATATTGAGGGTTGAGGATTGAGGTTTGAGGATTGAGGATGAAGACTGAGGGTTGAGGATTGACGTTTGAGGAACGAGGATCGAGGATTGAGGATTCAGGACTAAGGATTGACGATTGAGTATTGAAGATTGAGGATTGATGACTGAGGATTGACGACTGAGAATTGAGGATTGAGGATTGATGATTGAAGATTGAGTATTGAGGATTGAATATTGAGAATTGAGGATTGAGGATTGAGGATTGAGGATTGAGGATTGAGGATTGAAGATTGAGTATTGAGTATTGAAGGTTGAGGATTGTGGATTGAGGATTAAGGATTGTGGATTGAATATTGTAGATTGAGTATTGATGCCTGAGGATTGAGGATTGAGGATTGTGGATTGAATATTGTAGATTGAGTATTGATGCCTGAGGATTGAGGATTGAGGATTGAGGGTTGAGGATTGAGGATTGAAGGTTGAGTATTGAGGATTGAAGATTGAGTATTCAAGATTGAGGATTGATGATTGAATATTGAGGATTGAGGATTGAGGATTGAGGATTGAGGATTGGGTATTGAGGAT
The DNA here is from genome assembly GCF_051401765.1 of Calliopsis andreniformis. Taxonomy (NCBI): domain Eukaryota; kingdom Metazoa; phylum Arthropoda; class Insecta; order Hymenoptera; family Andrenidae; genus Calliopsis; species Calliopsis andreniformis. The sequence continues at coordinate 31,666 of NW_027480749.1, read as the reverse complement.
TGAGTAATGAGGATTGAGGATTGAGGTTTGAGTATTGGGGATTGCAGATTGAGTATTGGCGATTGAAGATTGAGGATTGAGGATTGAGGATTGAGGAATGAGGATCGAAGATTGAGTATTGAGGATTGAAGATTGAGGATAGAGGATTGAGTACTGAGGATGGAGGATGAGGTCTGAGGGTTGAAGATTGTGGATTGAGAAATGAGGATTGAGGATTGAGGATTGAAATTGAGGATTGGGTATTGAGGATTGAAGAATGAGGATTGAGGAATTAGGATTGAGGATTGAGGATTGAGGGTTGAAGATTGAGGATTGGGTATTGAGGATTGAAGAATGAGGATTGAGGACTGAGGATTGGGGATTGAGGATTGAAGATTAGTGTTGAGGATTGAAGTTTGAGGATTGAGGATTGAGGATTGAGGATTGAGGGTTGAAGATTGGGTATTGAGGATTGAAGATTGAGGATTGAGTATTGAGGATTGAGGATTCAGGGTTGAAAATTGAGGATTGAGAATCGAGGATTGAGGATTGCGGATTGAGGATTGAAGATTGAATATTGATGATTGAATATTGAGGACTGAGGATTGAGGGTTGCGGATTGAGGACGAGGGCTGAGGGTTGAATATTGATGTTTGAGGTCTGAGTATTAAGGATTGAGGATTGAGAATTGAGGATTGAGGATTGAGGATTGAAGATTGAGGATTGGGTATTTAGGATTGAAGAATGAGGATTGAGGATTGAGGTTTGAGGATTGAGGATTGATGATTGAGTATTGTCGATTGAATATTGAGGATTGAGGTTTGAGGTTTGAGGATTGAGGACGAGGACTGACGGTTGAGGATTGAGGTTAGAGGATTGAGGATTGGGGATTGAGGACTGAGGATTGAGGATTGAGGATTGAGGATTGAGCATTGAGGATTGAAGATTGATGACTGGGGATTGAGGATTGAATATTGAGGATTAACGACTGAAGATTGGGGATTGAGGATCTAGGATCGGAGATTGATTATTGAGGATTGAAGATTGAGGATTGACGATTGAGGATTGAGAATTGAGAATTGAGGATGAGGACTGAGGGTTGAGGATTGAGGTTTGAGGAATGAGGATTGATGGTTGAGGATTGAGGGTTGAGGATTGAGGATTGAGGATTGAGGATTGAGTATTGAAGATTGAGTATTGATACCTGAGGATTGAGCATTGAGGATTGAAGATTGATGACTGGGGATTGAGGATTGAATATTGAGGATTAACGACTGAAGATTGGGGATTGAGGATCTAGGATCGGAGATTGATTATTGAGGATTGAAGATTGAGGATTGACGATTGAGGATTGAGAATTGAGAATTGAGGATGAGGACTGAGGGTTGAGGATTGAGGTTTGAGGAATGAGGATTGATGGTTGAGGATTGAGGGTTGAGGATTGAGGATTGAGGATTGAGGATTGAGTATTGAAGATTGAGTATTGATACCTGAGGATTGAGGATTGAGGATTGAGGATTGAGGATTGAGGATTGAAGATTGAGTATTGGTGATTGAAGATTGAGGATTGAGGATTGAGGATTGAGGATGGAGGATGAGGACTGACGGTTGAGGATTGAGGTTTGAGGATTGAAGATTGAGGACTGAGGACTGAGGATTGAGGATTGAGGATTGAGCATTGAGGATTGAAGATTGATTACTGGGGATTCGGGATTGCAGATTGAGGATTAAGGATTGAAGATTGAGTATTGAGGATTGAAGATAGAGGATTGATTATTGAGGATTGCGGATTCAGGGTTGAAAATTGAGGATTGAGGATTGAGGATTGAGGATTGAGGATTGAGGATTGAAATTGAGGATTGGGTATTGAGGATTGAAGAATGAGGATTGAGGAATTAGGATTGAGGATTGAGGATTGAGGATTGAAGATTGAGGATTGGGAATTGAGGATTGAAGGTTGAGGATTGTGGATTGAGGATTAAGGATTGAGGACTGAATATTGTAGATTGAGTATTGATGCCTGAGGATTGAGGATTGAGGATTGAGGATTGAGGATTGAGGATGGAAGATTGAGTATTGAGGATTGAAGATTGAGGGTTGAAGATTGAGTATTGATGATTGAATATTGAAGATTGAGGATTGAGGATTGAGGATTGAGGATTGAGGATTGAGGATTGAAGATTGAGTATTGCTGATTGAATATTGAGTATTGGGGATTGAGGTTTCAGGATTGAGGACGAGGACTGACGGTAGAGGATTTAGGTTTGAGGATTGAGGATTGAGGACTGAGGATTGAGGATGCGTGCTAAGCGTCGGGGATTGAGATTCGACGATTGAGGACTGAGGATTGAGGATTGAGAATTGAGGATTGATGTTTGAGGATTGAAGATTGAGGATTGGGTATTGAGGATTGAGGAATGAGGATTGAGGATTGAGGATTGAGGATCTAGGATTGGAGATTGATTATTGAGTATTGAAGGTTGAGGATTGTGGATTGAGGATTGAGGATTGAGGATTGAGGATTGAGGATTGAGGATTGAGGATTGAGGATTGAGGATTGAGGATTGAAGATTGAGTATTGATGATTGAATATTGAGGATTGAGGATTGAGGTTTGAGGATTGAGGATTGAGGATTGAGGATTGAGGATTGAGTATTGAAGATTGAGTATTGATGCCTGAGGATTGAGGATCGAGGATTGAGGATTGAGGATTGGAGATTGATTATTGAGGATTGAAGATTGAGGATTGAGGATTGAGGATTGAGAATTGGGAATTGAGTATGAGGACTGAGGGTTGAGGATTGATGTTTGAGGAATGAGGATTGAGGGTTGGGGAATGAGGATTCAGGATTGAGGATTGAGGATTGAGCATTGAAGATTGAGTATTGATGCCTGAGGATTGAGGATTGAGGATTGAGGATTGAAGATTGAGTGTTGAGGGTTGAAGATTGAGGACTGAGGATTGAGGATTGAGGATTGAGGATTGAAGATTGAGTATTGAGGATTGAAGATTGAGGATTGAGTATTGATGATTGAGGATTCAGGGTTGAAGATTGAGGATTGAGGATTGAGGATTGACGATCTAGGATTGGAGATTGATTATTGAGTATAGAAGCTTGAGGATTGTGGATTGAGGATTGAGGATTGAGGATTGAGGATTGAGGATTGAGGATTGAGGATTGAGAATTGAGGATTGGAGATTGAGGATTGAGTATTGAGGATTGAGGATTCAGGGTTGAAGATTGAGGATTGAGGATTGAGGATTGAGGATTGAGGACTGAGGTTTGGGTATTGAGGATTGAGGAATGAGGATTGAGGATTGAGGTTTGAGGATTGAGGATTGTAGATTGAGTATTGAGGATTGAAGATTGAGGATTGAGGATTGAGGATTGAGGAATGAGGATTGAAGATTGAGTATTGAGGATTGAAGATTGAGGATAGAGGATTGAGTACTGAGGATGGAGGATGAGGGCTGAGGGTTGAGGATTGAGGATTGAGGATTGAGGATTGAAATTGAGGATTGGGTATTGAGGATTGAAGAATGAGGATTGAGGAATTAGGATTGAGGATTGAGGATTGAGGATTGAAGATTGAGGATTGGGTATTGAGGATTGAAGAATGAGGATTGTGGATTGAGGATTGAGGATTGAGTATTGAAGATTGAGTGTTGAGGATTGAAGATTGAGGATTGAGGATTGAGGATTGAGGATTGAGGATTGAAGATTGAGTATTGAGGATTGAATATTGAGGATTGAGGTTTGAGGTTTGAGGATTGAGGATTGAGGATTGAGGATTGAGGATTGAGTATTGAAGATTGAGTATTGATGCCTGAGGATTGAGGATCGAGGATTGAGGATTGAGGATTGGAGATTGATTATTGAGGATTGAAGATTGAGGATTGAGGATTGAGGATTGAGAATTGAGAATTGAGTATGAGGACTGAGGGTTGAGGATTGAGGTTTGAGGAATGAGGATTGAGGGTTGGGGAATGAGGATTGAGGATTGAGGATTGTGGATTGAGCATTGAAGATTGAGTATTGATGCCTGAGGATTGAGGATTGAGGATTGGTGATTGAGTATTGATGATTGAATATTGAGGATTGAGGATTGAGGATTGAGGATTGAGGATTGAGGATTGAGGATTGAAGATTGAGAATTGATGATTGAATATTGAGGATTGAGGATTGAGGTTTGAGGATTGAGGACGAGGACTGACGGTAGAGGATTTAGGTTTGAGGATTGAGGATTGAGGGATGAGGATTGAGGATGAGTGCTAAGGGTCGGGGATTGATGTTCGACGACTGAGGACTGAGGATTGAGGATTGAGAATTGAGGATAGATGTTTGAGGATTGAAGATTGAGGATTGAGGATTGAGGATTGAGGAATGAGGATTGAAGACTGAGTATTGAGGATAGAAGATTGAGGATAGAGGATTGAGTACTGAGGATGGAGGATGAGGGCTGAGGGTTGAGGATTGAGGATTGAGAAATGAGGATTGAGGATTGAGGATTGAAATTGAGGATTGGGTATTGAGGATTGAAGAATGAGGATTGAGGAATTAGGATTGAGGATTGAGGATTGAGGATTGAAGATTGAGGATTGGGTATTTAGGATTGAAGAATGAGGATTGAGGATTGAGGATTGAGGATTGAGGATTGAAGATTGAGTGTTGAGGATTGAAAATTGAGGATTGAGGATTGACGATTGAGGATTGAGGATTGAAGATTGAGTATTGAGTATTGAAGATGGAGGATTGAGTATTGAGGATTGAGGATTCAGGGTTGAAGATTGAGGATTGAGGATTGAGGATTGAGGATTGAGGATTGAGGATTGAAGATTGAATATTTATGATAGAATATTGAGGACTGAGGATTGAGGGTTGTGGATTGAGGACGAGGACTGAGGGTTGAATATTGATGTTTGAGGTCTGAGGATTAAGGATTGAGGATTGAGAATTGAGAATTGAGGATTAAGGATTGAAGATTAATGATTGGGTATTTAGGATTGAAGAATGAGGATTGAGTATTGAGGTTTGAGGATTGGGGATTGAAGACTGAGTATTGATGATTGACTATTGAGGATTGAGGATTGAGGTTTGAGGATTGAGGATGAAGACTGAGGGTTGAGGATTGAGGTATGAGGAACGAGGATTGAGGATTGAGGATTGAGGACTAAGGATTGACGATTGAGTATTGAAGATTGAGGATTGATGACTGAGGATTGACGACTGAGAATTGAGGACTGAGGATTGATGATTGAAGATTGAGTACTGAGGATTGAATATTGCGGATTGAGGATTGAGGATTGAGGATTGAGGATTGAGGATTGAGGATTGAGGATTGAAGATTGAGTATTGAGTATTGAAGGTTGAGGATTGTGGATTGAGGATTAAGGATTGAGGATTGAATATTGTAGATTGAGTATTGATGCCTGAGGATTGAGGATTGAGGATTGAGGATTGAGGATTGAGGATGGAAGATTGAGTATTGAGGATTGAAGATTGAGGGTTGAAGATTGAGTATTGATGATTGAATATTGAGGATTGAGGATTGAGGATCGAGGATTGAGGATTGAGGATTGAGGATTGAAGATTGAGTATTGCTGATTGAATATTGAGGATTGGGGATTGTGGTTTGAGGATTGAGGACGAGGACTGACGGTAGAGGATTTAGGTTTGAGGATGCGTGCTAAGCGTCGGGGGTTGAGATTCGACGACTGAGGACTGAGGATTGAGGATTGAGAATTGAGGATTGATGTTTGAGGATTGAAGATTGAGGATTGGGTATTGAGGATTGAGGAATGAGGATTGAGGATTGAGGATTGAGGATCTAGGATTGGAGATTGATTATTGAGTATTGAAGGTTGAGGATTGTGGATTGAGGGATGAGGATTGAGGATGAGTGCCAAGGCTCGGGGATTGATGTTCGACGACTGAGGACTGAGGATTGAGGATTGAGAATTGAGGATAGATGTTTGAGGATTGAGGATTGAGGATTGAGGAATGAGGATTGAAGATTGAGTATTGAGGATTGAAGATTGAGGATAGAGGATTGAGTACTGAGGATGGAGGATGAGGGCTGAGGGTTGAGGATTGAGGATTGAGAAATGAGGATTGAGGATTGAGGATTGAAATTGAGGATTGGGTATTGAGGATTGAAGAATGAGGATTGAGGAATTAGGATTGAGGATTGAGGATTGAGGATTGAACATTGAGGATTGGGTATTGAGGATTGAAGAATGAGGTTTGAGGATTGAGGATTGAGGATTGAGGATTGAAGATTGAGTGTTGAGGATTGAAAATTGAGGTTTGAGGATAGACGATTGAGGATTGAGGATTGAAGATTGAGTATTGAGGATTGAAGATGGAGGATTGAGTATTGAGGATTGAGGATTGAGGATTGAGGATTGAAGATTGAGTATTGAGTATTGAAGGTTGAGGATTGTGGATTGAGGATTAAGGATTGAGGATTGAATATTGTAGATTGAGTATTGATGCCTGAGGATTGAGGATTGAGGATTGAGGATTGAGGATTGAGGATGGAAGATTGAGTATTGAGGATTGAAGATTGAGGGTTGAAGATTGAGTATTGATGATTGAATATTGAGGATTGAGGATTGAGGATCGAGGATTGAGGATTGAGGATTGAGGATTGAAGATTGAGTATTGCTGATTGAATATTGAGGATTGGGGATTGTGGTTTGAGGATTGAGGACGAGGACTGACGGTAGAGGATTTAGGTTTGAGGATGCGTGCTAAGCGTCGGGGGTTGAGATTCGACGACTGAGGACTGAGGATTGAGGATTGAGAATTGAGGATTGATGTTTGAGGATTGAAGATTGAGGATTGGGTATTGAGGATTGAGGAATGAGGATTGAGGATTGAGGATTGAGGATCTAGGATTGGAGATTGATTATTGAGTATTGAAGGTTGAGGATTGTGGATTGAGGGATGAGGATTGAGGATGAGTGCTAAGGGTCGGGGATTGATGTTCGACGACTGAGGACTGAGGATTGAGGATTGAGAATTGAGGATAGATGTTTGAGGATTGAGGATTGAGGATTGAGGAATGAGGATTGAAGATTGAGTATTGAGGATTGAAGATTGAGGATAGAGGATTGAGTACTGAGGATGGAGGATGAGGGCTGAGGGTTGAGGATTGAGGATTGAGAAATGAGGATTGAGGATTGAGGATTGAAATTGAGGATTGGGTATTGAGGATTGAAGAATGAGGATTGAGGAATTAGGATTGAGGATTGAGGATTGAGGATTGAGGATTGAGGATTGGGTATTGAGGATTGAAGAATGAGGATTGAGGATTGAGGATTGAGGATTGAGGATTGAAGATTGAGTGTTGAGGATTGAAAATTGAGGTTTGAGGATAGACGATTGAGGATTGAGGATTGAAGATTGAGTATTGAGGATTGAAGATGGAGGATTGAGTATTGAGGATTGAGGATTCAGGGTTGAAGATTGAGGATTGAGGATTGAGGATTGAGGATTGAGGATTGAGGATTGAGGATTGAAGATTGAATATTTATGATTGAATATTGAGGACTGAGGATTGAGGGTTGTGGATTGAGGACGAGGACTGAGGGTTGAATATTGATGTTTGAGGACTGAGGATTAAGGATTGAGGATTGAGAATTGAGGATTGAGGATTAAGGATTGAAGATTAAGGATTGGGTATTTAGGATTGAAGAGTGAGGATTGATGCCTGAGGATTGAGGATTGAGGATTGAGGATTGAGGATTGAGGATGGAAGATTGAGTATTGAGGATTGAAGATTGAGGGTTGAAGATTGAGTATTGATGATTGAAGATTGAGTATTGAGGATTGAAGATGGAGGATTGAGTATTGAGGATTGAGGATTCAGGGTTGAAGATTGAGGATTGAGGATTGAGGATTGAGGATTGAGGATTGAGGATTGAGGATTGAAGATTGAATATTTATGATTGAATATTGAGGACTGAGGATTGAGTGTTGTGGATTGAGGACGAGGACTGAGGGTTGAATATTGATGTTTGAGGTCTGAGGATTAAGGATTGAGGATTGAGAATTGAGAATTGAGGATTAAGGATTGAAGATTAAGGATTGGGTATTTAGGATTGAAGAATGAGGATTGAGGATTGAGGTTTGAGGATTGGGCATTGAAGATTGAGTATTGATGATTGAATATTGAGGATTGAGGATTGAGGTTTGAGGATTGAGGATGAAGACTGAGGGTTGAGGATTGAGGTTTGAGGAACGGGGATTGAGGATTGAGGATTGAGGACTAAGGATTGACGATTGAGTATTGAAGATTGAGGATTGATGACTGAGGATTGACGACTGTGAATTGAGGACTGAGGATTGATGATTGAAGATTGAGTATTGAGGATTGAATATTGCGGATTGAGGATTGAGGATTGAGGATTGAGGATTGAGGATTGAGGATTGAGGATTGAAGATGGAGGATTGAGTATTGAGGATTGAGGATTCAGGGTTGAAGATTGAGGATTGAGGATTGAGGATTGAGGATTGAGGATTGAGGATTGAGGATTGAAGATTGAATATTTATGATTGAATATTGAGGACTGAGGATTGAGGGTTGTGGATTGAGGACGAGGACTGAGGGTTGAATATTGATGTTTGAGGACTGAGGATTAAGGATTGAGGATTGAGAATTGAGGATTGAGGATTAAGGATTGAAGATTAAGGATTGGGTATTTAGGATTGAAGAGTGAGGATTGATGCCTGAGGATTGAGGATTGAGGATTGAGGATTGAGGATTGAGGATGGAAGATTGAGTATTGAGGATTGAAGATTGAGGGTTGAAGATTGAGTATTGATGATTGAAGATTGAGTATTGAGGATTGAAGATGGAGGATTGAGTATTGAGGATTGAGGATTCAGGGTTGAAGATTGAGGATTGAGGATTGAGGATTGAGGATTGAGGATTGAGGATTGAGGATTGAAGATTGAATATTTATGATTGAATATTGAGGACTGAGGATTGAGGGTTGTGGATTGAGGACGAGGACTGAGGGTTGAATATTGATGTTTGAGGTCTGAGGATTAAGGATTGAGGATTGAGAATTGAGAATTGAGGATTAAGGATTGAAGATTAAGGATTGGGTATTTAGGATTGAAGAATGAGGATTGAGGATTGAGGTTTGAGGATTGGGCATTGAAGATTGAGTATTGATGATTGAATATTGAGGATTGAGGATTGAGGTTTGAGGATTGAGGATGAAGACTGAGGGTTGAGGATTGAGGTTTGAGGAACGGGGATTGAGGATTGAGGATTGAGGACTAAGGATTGACGATTGAGTATTGAAGATTGAGGATTGATGACTGAGGATTGACGACTGTGAATTGAGGACTGAGGATTGATGATTGAAGATTGAGTATTGAGGATTGAATATTGCGGATTGAGGATTGAGGATTGAGGATTGAGGATTGAGGATTGAGGATTGAGGATTGAAGATTGAGTATTGAGTATTGAAGGTTGAGGATTGTGGATTGAGGATTAAGGATTGAGGATTGAATATTGTAGATTGAGTATTGATGCCTGAGGATTGAGGATTGAGGATTGAGGATTGAGGATTGAGGATGGAAGATTGAGTATTGAGGATTGAAGATTGAGGGTTGAAGATTGAGTATTGATGATTGAATATTGAGGATTGAGGATTGAGGATTGAGGATTGAGGATTGAGGATTGAGGATTGAAGATTGAGTATTGCTGATTGAATATTGAGTATTGGGGATTGAGGTTTGAGGATTGAGGACGAGGACTGACGGTAGAGGATTTAGGTTTGAGGATTGAGGATTGAGGACTGAGGATTGAGGATGCGTGCTAAGCGTCGGGGATTGAGATTCGACGATTGAGGACTGAGGATTGAGGATTGAGGATTGAGGATTGAGGATTGAGGATTGAAGATTGAGTATTGATGATTGAATATTGAGGATTGAGGATTGAGGTTTGAGGATTGAGGACGAGGACTGACGGTTGAGGATTGAGGTTTGAGGATTAAGGATTGGGGATTGAGGACTGAGGATTGAGGATTGAGGATTGAGCATTGAGGATTGAAGATTGATGACTGGGGATTGAGGATTGAAGATTGAGGATTAACGATTGAAGGTTGGGGATTGAGGGCCTAGGATCGGAGATTGATTATTGAGGATTGAAGATTGAGGATTGAGGATTGAGGATTGAGAATTGAGAATTGAGGATGAGGACTGAGGGTTGAGGATTGAGGTTTGAGGAATGAGGATTGATGGTTGAGGATTGAGGATTGAGGATTGAGGATTGAGGATTGAGTATTGAAGATTGAGTATTGTTGCCTGAGGCTTGAGGATTGAGGATTGAGTATTGAGGATTGAGGATTGAAGATTGAGTATTGGGGATTGAAGTTTGAGGATTGAGGATTGAGGATTGAGGTTGGAGAATGAGGACTGACGGTTGAGGATTGAGGTTAGAGGATTGAAGATTGAGGTCTGAGGACTGAGGATTGAGGATTGAGGATTGAGCATTGAGGATTGAAGATCGAGTACTGGGGATTGGGGATTGAAGGTTGAGGATTAAGGATTGAAGTTTGGGGATTGAGGATCAAGAATTGGAGATTGATTATTGAGGACTGAAGATTGAGGATTGAGAATTGAGGATTGAGAACTGAGAATTGAGTATGAGGACTGAGGGTTGAGGATTGAGGTTTGAGGAATGAGGATTGAGGGTTGAGGATTGAGGATTGAGGATTGCGGATTGAAGATTGAGTATTGATGATTGAATATTGAGGATTGAGGATTGAGGTTTGAGGATTGAGGATTGAGGAGTGAGGACTGGGGGTTGAGTATTGAAGATTGAGTATTGATGCCTGAGGATTGAGGATCGAGAATTGAGGATTGAGGATTGGAGATTGATTATTGAGGATTGAAGATTGAGGATTGAGGATTGAGGATTGAGAATTGAGAATTGAGTATGCGGACTGAGGGTTGAGGGTTGAGGTTTGAGGAATGAGGATTGAGGGTTGGGGAATGAGGATTGAGGATTGAGGATTGAGGATTGAGCATTGAAGATTGAGTATTGATGCCTGAGGATTGAGGATTGAGGATTGAGGATTGAGGACTGAGGATTGAGGATTGAGGATTGAGGATTGAGGATTGAGGATTGAGGATTGAGGATTGAGGATGGAAGATTGAGTATTGAGGATTGAAGATTGAGGGTTGAAGATTGAGTATTGATGATTGAATATTGAGGATTGAGGATTGAGGATTGAGGATTGAGGATTGAGGATTGAGGATTGAAGATTGAGTATTGCTGATTGAATATTGAGGATTGGGGATTGTGGTTTGAGGGTTGAAGATTGAGTATTGATGATTGAAGATTGAGTATTGAGGATTGAATATTGAGGATTGAGGATTGAGGATTGAAGATTGAGTATTGAGGATTGAATATTGAGGATTGAGGATTGAGGATTGAGGATTGAGGATTGAGGATTGAAGATTGAGTATTGAGGATTGACTATTGAGGATTGAGGATTGAGGATTGAAGATTGAGGATTGAGGATTGAAGATTGAGTATTGAGGATTGAAGATTGAGGGTTAAAGATTGAGTATTGATGATTGAATATTGAGGATTGAGGATTGAGGATTGAGGATTGAGGATTGAGGATTGAGGATTGAAGATTGAGAATTGATGATTGAATATTGAGGATTGAGGATTGAGGATCGAGGATTGAAGATTGAGAATTGAGGATTGAAGATTGAGGATTGAGGATTGAGGATTGAGGAATGAGGATCGAAGATTGAGTATTGAGGATTGAAGATTGAGGATAGAGGATTGAGTACTGAGGATGGAGGATGAGGGCTGAGGGTTGAAGATTGAGGATTGAGAAATGAGGATTGAGGATTGAGGATTGAAATTGAGGATTGGGTATTGAGGATTGAAGAATGAGGATTGAGGAATTAGAATTGAGGATTGAGGATTGAGGATTGAAGATTGAGGATTGGGTATTGAGGATTCAAGAATGAGGATTGAGGATTGAGGATTGGGGATTGAGGATTGAAGATTAGTGTTGAGGATTGAAGATTGAGGATTGAGGATTGAGGATTGAGGATTGAGGATTGAAGATTGGGTATTGAGGATTGAAGATTGAGGATTGAGTATTGATGATTGAATATTGAGGATTGAGGATTGAGGTTTGAGGATTGAGGACGAGGACTGACGGTAGAGGATTTAGGTTTGGGGATTGAGGATTGAGGAACGAGGATTGAGGATGAGTGCTAAGGGTCGGGGATTGAGGTTCGACGACTGAGGACTGAGGATTGAGGATTGAGAATTGAGGATTGATGTTTGAGGATTGAAGATTGAGGATTGAGGATTGAGGATTGAGGAGTGAGGATTGAAGATTGAGTATTGAGGATTGAAGATTGAGGATAGAGGATTGAGTACTGAGGATGGAGGATGAGGGCTGAGGGTTGAGGGTTGAGGATTGAGAAATGAGGATTGAGGATTGAGGATAGAAATTGAGGATTGGGTATTGAGGATTGAAGAATGAGGATTGAGGAATTAGGATTGAGGATTGAGGATTGAGGACTGAAGATTGAGGATTGGGTATTGAGGATTGAAGAATGAGGATTGAGGATTGAGGATTGAGGATTGAGGATTGAAGATTGAGTGTTGAGGATTGAAAATTGAGGATTGAGGATTGACGATTGAGGATTGAGGATTGAAGATTGAGTATTGAGGATTGAAGATTGAGGATTGAGTATTGAGGATTCAGGGTTGAAGACTGAGGATTGAGGATTGAGGATTGAGGATTGAGGATTGAGGATTGAAGATTGAATATTTATGATTGAATATTGAGGACTGAGGATTGAGGGTTGTGTATTGAGGACGAGGACTGAGGGTTGAATATTGATGTTTGAGGTCTGAGGATTAAGGATTGAGGATTGAGAATTGAGGATTGAGGATTGAGGATTGAAGATTAAGGATTGGGTATTTAGGATTGAAGAATGTGGATTGAGGATTGAGGTTTGAGGATTGGGGATTGAAGATTGAGTATTGATGATTGAATATTGAGGATTGAGGATTGAGGTTTGAGGATTGAGGATGAAGACTGAGGGTTGAGGATTGAGGTTTGAGGAACGATGATTGAGGATTGAGGATTGAGGACTAAGGATTGACGATTGAGTATTGAAGATTGAGGATTGATGACTGAGGATTGACGACTGAGAATTGAGGATTGAGGATTGATGATTGAAGATTGAGTATTGAGGATTGAATACTGCGGATTGAGGATTGAGGATTGAGGATTGAGGATTGAGGATTGAGTATTGAGGATTGAGGATTGAGGATTGAGGATTGAGAATTGAGGATTGAGGATTGAGGATTGAAGATTGAGTATTGATGATTGAATATTGAGGATTGAGGATTGAGGATTGAGGATTGAAGATTGAGTATTGAGGATTGAAGATTGAGGATTGAGTATTGAGGATTGAGGATTCAGGGTTGAAGATTGAGGATTGAGGATTGAGGATTGAGGATTGAAGATTGAGTATTGGTGATTGAATATTGAGGGTTGAGGATTGAGGTTTGAGGATTGAGGATGAAGACTGAGGGTTGAGGATTGAGGTTTGAGGAACGAGGATCGAGGATTGAGGATTCAGGACTAAGGATTGACGATTGAGTATTGAAGATTGAGGATTGATGACTGAGGATTGACGACTGAGAATTGAGGATTGAGGATTGATGATTGAAGATTGAGTATTGAGGATTGAATATTGAGGATTGAGGATTGAGGATTGAGGATTGAGGATTGAGGATTGAGGATTGAAGATTGAGTATTGAGTATTGAAGGTTGAGGATTGTGGATTGAGGATTAAGGATTGTGGATTGAATATTGTAGATTGAGTATTGATGCCTGAGGATTGAGGATTGAGGATTGTGGATTGAATATTGTAGATTGAGTATTGATGCCTGAGGATTGAGGATTGAGGATTGAGGGTTGAGGATTGAGGATTGAAGGTTGAGTATTGAGGATTGAAGATTGAGTATTCAAGATTGAGGATTGATGATTGAATATTGAGGATTGAGGATTGAGGATTGAGGATTGAGGATTGGGTATTGAGGATTGAGTAATGAGGATTGAGGATTGAGGTTTGAGTATTGGGGATTGCAGATTGAGTATTGGCGATTGAAGATTGAGGATTGAGGATTGAGGATTGAGGAATGAGGATCGAAGATTGAGTATTGAGGATTGAAGATTGAGGATAGAGGATTGAGTACTGAGGATGGAGGATGAGGTCTGAGGGTTGAAGATTGAGGATTGAGAAATGAGGATTGAGGATTGAGGATTGAAATTGAGGATTGGGTATTGAGGATTGAAGAATGAGGATTGAGGAATTAGGATTGAGGATTGAGGATTGAGGGTTGAAGATTGAGGATTGGGTATTGAGGATTGAAGAATGAGGATTGAGGACTGAGGATTGGGGATTGAGGATTGAAGATTAGTGTTGAGGATTGAAGTTTGAGGATTGAGGATTGAGGATTGAGGATTGAGGGTTGAAGATTGGGTATTGAGGATTGAAGATTGAGGATTGAGTATTGAGGATTGAGGATTCAGGGTTGAAAATTGAGGATTGAGAATCGAGGATTGAGGATTGCGGATTGAGGATTGAAGATTGAATATTGATGATTGAATATTGAGGACTGAGGATTGAGGGTTGCGGATTGAGGACGAGGGCTGAGGGTTGAATATTGATGTTTGAGGTCTGAGTATTAAGGATTGAGGATTGAGAATTGAGGATTGAGGATTGAGGATTGAAGATTGAGGATTGGGTATTTAGGATTGAAGAATGAGGATTGAGGATTGAGGTTTGAGGATTGAGGATTGATGATTGAGTATTGTCGATTGAATATTGAGGATTGAGGTTTGAGGTTTGAGGATTGAGGACGAGGACTGACGGTTGAGGATTGAGGTTAGAGGATTGAGGATTGGGGATTGAGGACTGAGGATTGAGGATTGAGGATTGAGGATTGAGCATTGAGGATTGAAGATTGATGACTGGGGATTGAGGATTGAATATTGAGGATTAACGACTGAAGATTGGGGATTGAGGATCTAGGATCGGAGATTGATTATTGAGGATTGAAGATTGAGGATTGACGATTGAGGATTGAGAATTGAGAATTGAGGATGAGGACTGAGGGTTGAGGATTGAGGTTTGAGGAATGAGGATTGATGGTTGAGGATTGAGGGTTGAGGATTGAGGATTGAGGATTGAGGATTGAGTATTGAAGATTGAGTATTGATACCTGAGGATTGAGCATTGAGGATTGAAGATTGATGACTGGGGATTGAGGATTGAATATTGAGGATTAACGACTGAAGATTGGGGATTGAGGATCTAGGATCGGAGATTGATTATTGAGGATTGAAGATTGAGGATTGACGATTGAGGATTGAGAATTGAGAATTGAGGATGAGGACTGAGGGTTGAGGATTGAGGTTTGAGGAATGAGGATTGATGGTTGAGGATTGAGGGTTGAGGGTTGAGGATTGAGGATTGAGGATTGAGTATTGAAGATTGAGTATTGATACCTGAGGATTGAGGATTGAGGATTGAAGATTGAGTATTGGTGATTGAAGATTGAGGATTGAGGATTGAGGATTGAGGATGGAGGATGAGGACTGACGGTTGAGGATTGAGGTTTGAGGATTGAAGATTGAGGACTGAGGACTGAGGATTGAGGATTGAGGATTGAGCATTGAGGATTGAAGATTGAGTACTGGGGATTCGGGATTGCAGATTGAGGATTAAGGATTGAAGATTGAGTATTGAGGATTGAAGATAGAGGATTGATTATTGAGGATTGCGGATTCAGGGTTGAAAATTGAGGATTGAGGATTGAGAAATGAGGATTGAGGATTGAGGATTGAAATTGAGGATTGGGTATTGAGGATTGAAGAATGAGGATTGAGGAATTAGGATTGAGGATTGAGGATTGAGGGTTGAAGATTGAGGATTGGGTATTGAGGATTGAAGAATGAGGATTGAGGACTGAGGATTGGGGATTGAGGATTGAAGATTAGTGTTGAGGATTGAAGTTTGAGGATTGAGGATTGAGGATTGAGGATTGAGGGTTGAAGATTGGGTATTGAGGATTGAAGATTGAGGATTGAGTATTGAGGATTGAGGATTCAGGGTTGAAAATTGAGGATTGAGAATCGAGGATTGAGGATTGCGGATTGAGGATTGAAGATTGAATATTGATGATTGAATATTGAGGACTGAGGATTGAGGGTTGCGGATTGAGGACGAGGGCTGAGGGTTGAATATTGATGTTTGAGGTCTGAGTATTAAGGATTGAGGATTGAGAATTGAGGATTGAGGATTGAGGATTGAAGATTGAGGATTGGGTATTTAGGATTGAAGAATGAGGATTGAGGATTGAGGTTTGAGGATTGAGGATTGATGATTGAGTATTGTCGATTGAATATTGAGGATTGAGGTTTGAGGTTTGAGGATTGAGGACGAGGACTGACGGTTGAGGATTGAGGTTAGAGGATTGAGGATTGGGGATTGAGGACTGAGGATTGAGGATTGAGGATTGAGGATTGAGAATTGAGGATGAGGACTGAGGGTTGAGGATTGAGGTTTGAGGAATGAGGATTGATGGTTGAGGATTGAGGGTTGAGGATTGAGGATTGAGGATTGAGGATTGAGGATTGAAGATTGAGTATTGATGATTGAATATTGAGGATTGAGGATTGAGGTTTGAGGATTGAGGATTGAGGATTGAGGATTGAGGATTGAGTATTGAAGATTGAGTATTGATGCCTGAGGATTGAGGATCGAGGATTGAGGATTGAGGATTGGAGATTGATGACTGGGGATTGAGGATTGAATATTGAGGATTAACGACTGAAGATTGGGGATTGAGGATCTAGGATCGGAGATTGATTATTGAGGATTGAAGATTGAGGATTGACGATTGAGGATTGAGAATTGAGAATTGAGGATGAGGACTGAGGGTTGAGGATTGAGGTTTGAGGAATGAGGATTGATGGTTGAGGATTGAGGGTTGAGGATTGAGGATTGAGGATTGAGGATTGAGGATTGAAGATTGAGTATTGATGATTGAATATTGAGGATTGAGGATTGAGGTTTGAGGATTGAGGATTGAGGATTGAGGATTGAGGATTGAGTATTGAAGATTGAGTATTGATGCCTGAGGATTGAGGATCGAGGATTGAGGATTGAGGATTGGAGATTGATTATTGAGGATTGAAGATTGAGGATTGAGGATTGAGGATTGAGAATTGGGAATTGAGTATGAGGACTGAGGGTTGAGGATTGATGTTTGAGGAATGAGGATTGAGGGTTGGGGAATGAGGATTCAGGATTGAGGATTGAGGATTGAGCATTGAAGATTGAGTATTGATGCCTGAGGATTGAGGATTGAGGATTGAGGATTGAAGATTGAGTGTTGAGGGTTGAAGATTGAGGACTGAGGATTGAGGATTGAGGATTGAGGATTGAAGATTGAGTATTGAGGATTGAAGATTGAGGATTGAGTATTGATGATTGAGGATTCAGGGTTGAAGATTGAGGATTGAGGATTGAGGATTGACGATCTAGGATTGGAGATTGATTATTGAGTATAGAAGCTTGAGGATTGTGGATTGAGGATTGAGGATTGAGGATTGAGGATTGAGGATTGAGGATTGAGGATTGAGAATTGAGGATTGGAGATTGAGGATTGAGTATTGAGGATTGAGGATTCAGGGTTGAAGATTGAGGATTGAGGATTGAGGATTGAGGATTGAGGATTGAGGACTGAGGTTTGGGTATTGAGGATTGAGGAATAAGGATTGAGGATTGAGGTTTGAGGATTGAGGATTGTAGATTGAGTATTGAGGATTGAAGATTGAGGATTGAGGATTGAGGATTGAGGAATGAGGATTGAAGATTGAGTATTGAGGATTGAAGATTGAGGATAGAGGATTGAGTACTGAGGATGGAGGATGAGGGCTGAGGGTTGAGGATTGAGGATTGAGAAATGAGGATTGAGGATTGAGGATTGAAATTGAGGATTGGGTATTGAGGATTGAAGAATGAGGATTGAGGAATTAGGATTGAGGATTGAGGATTGAGGATTGAAGATTGAGGATTGGGTATTGAGGATTGAAGAATGAGGATTGTGGATTGAGGATTGAGGATTGAGTATTGAAGATTGAGTGTTGCGGATTGAAGATTGAGGATTGAGGATTGAGGATTGAGGATTGAGGATTGAAGATTGAGTATTGAGGATTGAATATTGAGGATTGAGGTTTGAGGTTTGAGGATTGAGGATTGAGGATTGAGGATTGAGGATTGACTATTGAAGATTGAGTATTGATGCCTGAGGATTGAGGATCGAGGATTGAGGATTGAGGATTGGAGATTGATTATTGAGGATTGAAGATTGAGGATTGAGGATTGAGGATTGAGAATTGAGAATTGAGTATGAGGACTGAGGGTTGAGGATTGAGGTTTGAGGAATGAGGATTGAGGGTTGGGGAATGAGGATTGAGGATTGAGGATTGAGGATTGAGCATTGAAGATTGAGTAATGATGCCTGAGGATTGAGGATTGAGGATTGGTGATTGAGTATTGATGATTGAATATTGAGGATTGAGGATTGAGGATTGAGGATTGAGGATTGAGGATTGAGGATTGAAGATTGAGAATTGATGATTGAATATTGAGGATTGAGGATTGAGGTTTGAGGATTGAGGACGAGGACTGACGGTAGAGGATTTAGGTTTGAGGATTGAGGATTGAGGGATGAGGATTGAGGATGAGTGCTAAGGGTCGGGGATTGATGTTCGACGACTGAGGACTGAGGATTGAGGATTGAGAATTGAGGATAGATGTTTGAGGATTGAAGATTGAGGATTGAGGATTGAGGATTGAGGAATGAGGATTGAAGACTGAGTATTGAGGATAGAAGATTGAGGATAGAGGATTGAGTACTGAGGATGGAGGATGAGGGCTGAGGGTTGAGGATTGAGGATTGAGAAATGAGGATTGAGGATTGAGGATTGAAATTGAGGATTGGGTATTGAGGATTGAAGAATGAGGATTGAGGAATTAGGATTGAGGATTGAGGATTGAGGATTGAAGATTGAGGATTGGGTATTGAGGATTGAAGAATGAGGATTGAGGATTGAGGATTGAGGATTGAGGATTGAAGATTGAGTGTTGAGGATTGAAAATTGAGGATTGAGGATTGACGATTGAGGATTGAGGATTGAAGATTGAGTATTGAGGATTGAAGATGGAGGATTGAGTATTGAGGATTGAGGATTCAGGGTTGAAGATTGAGGATTGAGGATTGAGGATTGAGGATTGAGGATTGAGGATTGAAGATTGAATATTTATGATAGAATATTGAGGACTGAGGATTGAGGGTTGTGGATTGAGGACGAGGACTGAGGGTTGAATATTGATGTTTGAGGTCTGAGGATTAAGGATTGAGGATTGAGAATTGAGAATTGAGGATTAAGGATTGAAGATTAAGGATTGGGTATTTAGGATTGAAGAATGAGGATTGAGGATTGAGGTTTGAGGATTGGGGATTGAAGACTGAGTATTGATGATTGACTATTGAGGATTGAGGATTGAGGTTTGAGGATTGAGGATGAAGACTGAGGGTTGAGGATTGAGGTATGAGGAACGAGGATTGAGGATTGAGGATTGAGGACTAAGGATTGACGATTGAGTATTGAAGATTGAGGATTGATGACTGAGGATTGACGACTGAGAATTGAGGACTGAGGATTGATGATTGAAGATTGAGTATTGAGGATTGAATATTGCGGATTGAGGATTGAGGATTGAGGATTGAGGATTGAGGATTGAGGATTGAGGACTGAGGATTGAGGATTGAGGATTGAGGATTGAGCATTGAGGATTGAAGATTGATGACTGGGGATTGAGGATTGAATATTGAGGATTAACGACTGAAGATTGGGGATTGAGGATCTAGGATCGGAGATTGATTATTGAGGATTGAAGATTGAGGATTGACGATTGAGGATTGAGAATTGAGAATTGAGGATGAGGACTGAGGGTTGAGGATTGAGGTTTGAGGAATGAGGATTGATGGTTGAGGATTGAGGGTTGAGGATTGAGGATTGAGGATTGAGGATTGAGTATTGAAGATTGAGTATTGATACCTGAGGATTGAGCATTGAGGATTGAAGATTGATGACTGGGGATTGAGGATTGAATATTGAGGATTAACGACTGAAGATTGGGGATTGAGGATCTAGGATCGGAGATTGATTATTGAGGATTGAAGATTGAGGATTGACGATTGAGGATTGAGAATTGAGAATTGAGGATGAGGACTGAGGGTTGAGGATTGAGGTTTGAGGAATGAGGATTGATGGTTGAGGATTGAGGGTTGAGGGTTGAGGATTGAGGATTGAGGATTGAGTATTGAAGATTGAGTATTGATACCTGAGGATTGAGGATTGAGGATTGAAGATTGAGTATTGGTGATTGAAGATTGAGGATTGAGGATTGAGGATTGAGGATGGAGGATGAGGACTGACGGTTGAGGATTGAGGTTTGAGGATTGAAGATTGAGGACTGAGGACTGAGGATTGAGGATTGAGGATTGAGCATTGAGGATTGAAGATTGAGTACTGGGGATTCGGGATTGCAGATTGAGGATTAAGGATTGAAGATTGAGTATTGAGGATTGAAGATAGAGGATTGATTATTGAGGATTGCGGATTCAGGGTTGAAAATTGAGGATTGAGGATTGAGAAATGAGGATTGAGGATTGAGGATTGAAATTGAGGATTGGGTATTGAGGATTGAAGAATGAGGATTGAGGAATTAGGATTGAGGATTGAGGATTGAGGGTTGAAGATTGAGGATTGGGTATTGAGGATTGAAGAATGAGGATTGAGGACTGAGGATTGGGGATTGAGGATTGAAGATTAGTGTTGAGGATTGAAGTTTGAGGATTGAGGATTGAGGATTGAGGATTGAGGGTTGAAGATTGGGTATTGAGGATTGAAGATTGAGGATTGAGTATTGAGGATTGAGGATTCAGGGTTGAAAATTGAGGATTGAGAATCGAGGATTGAGGATTGCGGATTGAGGATTGAAGATTGAATATTGATGATTGAATATTGAGGACTGAGGATTGAGGGTTGCGGATTGAGGACGAGGGCTGAGGGTTGAATATTGATGTTTGAGGTCTGAGTATTAAGGATTGAGGATTGAGAATTGAGGATTGAGGATTGAGGATTGAAGATTGAGGATTGGGTATTTAGGATTGAAGAATGAGGATTGAGGATTGAGGTTTGAGGATTGAGGATTGATGATTGAGTATTGTCGATTGAATATTGAGGATTGAGGTTTGAGGTTTGAGGATTGAGGACGAGGACTGACGGTT
Source organism: Calliopsis andreniformis (assembly GCF_051401765.1). Classification (NCBI taxonomy): domain Eukaryota; kingdom Metazoa; phylum Arthropoda; class Insecta; order Hymenoptera; family Andrenidae; genus Calliopsis; species Calliopsis andreniformis. The sequence continues at coordinate 10,246 of NW_027480749.1, read as the reverse complement.
GAGGATTGAGGTTAGAGGATTGAGGATTGGGGATTGAGGACTGAGGATTGAGGATTGAGGATTGAGGATTGAGAATTGAGGATGAGGACTGAGGGTTGAGGATTGAGGTTTGAGGAATGAGGATTGATGGTTGAGGATTGAGGGTTGAGGATTGAGGATTGAGGATTGAGGATTGAGGATTGAAGATTGAGTATTGATGATTGAATATTGAGGATTGAGGATTGAGGTTTGAGGATTGAGGATTGAGGATTGAGGATTGAGGATTGAGTATTGAAGATTGAGTATTGATGCCTGAGGATTGAGGATCGAGGATTGAGGATTGAGGATTGGAGATTGATGACTGGGGATTGAGGATTGAATATTGAGGATTAACGACTGAAGATTGGGGATTGAGGATCTAGGATCGGAGATTGATTATTGAGGATTGAAGATTGAGGATTGACGATTGAGGATTGAGAATTGAGAATTGAGGATGAGGACTGAGGGTTGAGGATTGAGGTTTGAGGAATGAGGATTGATGGTTGAGGATTGAGGGTTGAGGATTGAGGATTGAGGATTGAGGATTGAGGATTGAAGATTGAGTATTGATGATTGAATATTGAGGATTGAGGATTGAGGTTTGAGGATTGAGGATTGAGGATTGAGGATTGAGGATTGAGGATTGAAGATTGAGTATTGATGATTGAATATTGAGGATTGAGGATTGAGGTTTGAGGATTGAGGACGAGGACTGACGGTTGAGGATTGAGGTTTGAGGATTAAGGATTGGGGATTGAGGACTGAGGATTGAGGATTGAGGATTGAGCATTGAGGATTGAAGATTGATGACTGGGGATTGAGGATTGAAGATTGAGGATTAACGATTGAAGGTTGGGGATTGAGGGCCTAGGATCGGAGATTGATTATTGAGGATTGAAGATTGAGGATTGAGGATTGAGGATTGAGAATTGAGAATTGAGGATGAGGACTGAGGGTTGAGGATTGAGGTTTGAGGAATGAGGATTGATGGTTGAGGATTGAGGATTGAGGATTGAGGATTGAGGATTGAGTATTGAAGATTGAGTATTGTTGCCTGAGGCTTGAGGATTGAGGATTGAGTATTGAGGATTGAGGATTGAAGATTGAGTATTGGGGATTGAAGTTTGAGGATTGAGGATTGAGGATTGAGGTTGGAGAATGAGGACTGACGGTTGAGGATTGAGGTTAGAGGATTGAAGATTGAGGTCTGAGGACTGAGGATTGAGGATTGAGGATTGAGCATTGAGGATTGAAGATCGAGTACTGGGGATTGGGGATTGAAGGTTGAGGATTAAGGATTGAAGTTTGGGGATTGAGGATCAAGAATTGGAGATTGATTATTGAGGACTGAAGATTGAGGATTGAGAATTGAGGATTGAGAACTGAGAATTGAGTATGAGGACTGAGGGTTGAGGATTGAGGTTTGAGGAATGAGGATTGAGGGTTGAGGATTGAGGATTGAGGATTGCGGATTGAAGATTGAGTATTGATGATTGAATATTGAGGATTGAGGATTGAGGTTTGAGGATTGAGGATTGAGGAGTGAGGACTGGGGGTTGAGTATTGAAGATTGAGTATTGATGCCTGAGGATTGAGGATCGAGAATTGAGGATTGAGGATTGGAGATTGATTATTGAGGATTGAAGATTGAGGATTGAGGATTGAGGATTGAGAATTGAGAATTGAGTATGCGGACTGAGGGTTGAGGGTTGAGGTTTGAGGAATGAGGATTGAGGGTTGGGGAATGAGGATTGAGGATTGAGGATTGAGGATTGAGCATTGAAGATTGAGTATTGATGCCTGAGGATTGAGGATTGAGGATTGAGGATTGAGGACTGAGGATTGAGGATTGAGGATTGAGGATTGAGGATTGAGGATTGAGGATTGAGGATTGAGGATGGAAGATTGAGTATTGAGGATTGAAGATTGAGGGTTGAAGATTGAGTATTGATGATTGAATATTGAGGATTGAGGATTGAGGATTGAGGATTGAGGATTGAGGATTGAGGATTGAAGATTGAGTATTGCTGATTGAATATTGAGGATTGGGGATTGTGGTTTGAGGGTTGAAGATTGAGTATTGATGATTGAAGATTGAGTATTGAGGATTGAATATTGAGGATTGAGGATTGAGGATTGAAGATTGAGTATTGAGGATTGAATATTGAGGATTGAGGATTGAGGATTGAGGATTGAGGATTGAGGATTGAAGATTGAGTATTGAGGATTGACTATTGAGGATTGAGGATTGAGGATTGAAGATTGAGGATTGAGGATTGAAGATTGAGTATTGAGGATTGAAGATTGAGGGTTAAAGATTGAGTATTGATGATTGAATATTGAGGATTGAGGATTGAGGATTGAGGATTGAGGATTGAGGATTGAGGATTGAAGATTGAGAATTGATGATTGAATATTGAGGATTGAGGATTGAGGATCGAGGATTGAAGATTGAGAATTGAGGATTGAAGATTGAGGATTGAGGATTGAGGATTGAGGAATGAGGATCGAAGATTGAGTATTGAGGATTGAAGATTGAGGATAGAGGATTGAGTACTGAGGATGGAGGATGAGGGCTGAGGGTTGAAGATTGAGGATTGAGAAATGAGGATTGAGGATTGAGGATTGAAATTGAGGATTGGGTATTGAGGATTGAAGAATGAGGATTGAGGAATTAGAATTGAGGATTGAGGATTGAGGATTGAAGATTGAGGATTGGGTATTGAGGATTCAAGAATGAGGATTGAGGATTGAGGATTGGGGATTGAGGATTGAAGATTAGTGTTGAGGATTGAAGATTGAGGATTGAGGATTGAGGATTGAGGATTGAGGATTGAAGATTGGGTATTGAGGATTGAAGATTGAGGATTGAGTATTGATGATTGAATATTGAGGATTGAGGATTGAGGTTTGAGGATTGAGGACGAGGACTGACGGTAGAGGATTTAGGTTTGGGGATTGAGGATTGAGGAACGAGGATTGAGGATGAGTGCTAAGGGTCGGGGATTGAGGTTCGACGACTGAGGACTGAGGATTGAGGATTGAGAATTGAGGATTGATGTTTGAGGATTGAAGATTGAGGATTGAGGATTGAGGATTGAGGAGTGAGGATTGAAGATTGAGTATTGAGGATTGAAGATTGAGGATAGAGGATTGAGTACTGAGGATGGAGGATGAGGGCTGAGGGTTGAGGGTTGAGGATTGAGAAATGAGGATTGAGGATTGAGGATAGAAATTGAGGATTGGGTATTGAGGATTGAAGAATGAGGATTGAGGAATTAGGATTGAGGATTGAGGATTGAGGACTGAAGATTGAGGATTGGGTATTGAGGATTGAAGAATGAGGATTGAGGATTGAGGATTGAGGATTGAGGATTGAAGATTGAGTGTTGAGGATTGAAAATTGAGGATTGAGGATTGACGATTGAGGATTGAGGATTGAAGATTGAGTATTGAGGATTGAAGATTGAGGATTGAGTATTGAGGATTCAGGGTTGAAGACTGAGGATTGAGGATTGAGGATTGAGGATTGAGGATTGAGGATTGAAGATTGAATATTTATGATTGAATATTGAGGACTGAGGATTGAGGGTTGTGTATTGAGGACGAGGACTGAGGGTTGAATATTGATGTTTGAGGTCTGAGGATTAAGGATTGAGGATTGAGAATTGAGGATTGAGGATTGAGGATTGAAGATTAAGGATTGGGTATTTAGGATTGAAGAATGTGGATTGAGGATTGAGGTTTGAGGATTGGGGATTGAAGATTGAGTATTGATGATTGAATATTGAGGATTGAGGATTGAGGTTTGAGGATTGAGGATGAAGACTGAGGGTTGAGGATTGAGGTTTGAGGAACGATGATTGAGGATTGAGGATTGAGGACTAAGGATTGACGATTGAGTATTGAAGATTGAGGATTGATGACTGAGGATTGACGACTGAGAATTGAGGATTGAGGATTGATGATTGAAGATTGAGTATTGAGGATTGAATACTGCGGATTGAGGATTGAGGATTGAGGATTGAGGATTGAGGATTGAGTATTGAGGATTGAGGATTGAGGATTGAGGATTGAGAATTGAGGATTGAGGATTGAGGATTGAAGATTGAGTATTGATGATTGAATATTGAGGATTGAGGATTGAGGATTGAGGATTGAAGATTGAGTATTGAGGATTGAAGATTGAGGATTGAGTATTGAGGATTGAGGATTCAGGGTTGAAGATTGAGGATTGAGGATTGAGGATTGAGGATTGAAGATTGAGTATTGGTGATTGAATATTGAGGGTTGAGGATTGAGGTTTGAGGATTGAGGATGAAGACTGAGGGTTGAGGATTGAGGTTTGAGGAACGAGGATCGAGGATTGAGGATTCAGGACTAAGGATTGACGATTGAGTATTGAAGATTGAGGATTGATGACTGAGGATTGACGACTGAGAATTGAGGATTGAGGATTGATGATTGAAGATTGAGTATTGAGGATTGAATATTGAGGATTGAGGATTGAGGATTGAGGATTGAGGATTGAGGATTGAGGATTGAAGATTGAGTATTGAGTATTGAAGGTTGAGGATTGTGGATTGAGGATTAAGGATTGTGGATTGAATATTGTAGATTGAGTATTGATGCCTGAGGATTGAGGATTGAGGATTGTGGATTGAATATTGTAGATTGAGTATTGATGCCTGAGGATTGAGGATTGAGGATTGAGGGTTGAGGATTGAGGATTGAAGGTTGAGTATTGAGGATTGAAGATTGAGTATTCAAGATTGAGGATTGATGATTGAATATTGAGGATTGAGGATTGAGGATTGAGGATTGAGGATTGGGTATTGAGGATTGAGTAATGAGGATTGAGGATTGAGGTTTGAGTATTGGGGATTGCAGATTGAGTATTGGCGATTGAAGATTGAGGATTGAGGATTGAGGATTGAGGAATGAGGATCGAAGATTGAGTATTGAGGATTGAAGATTGAGGATAGAGGATTGAGTACTGAGGATGGAGGATGAGGTCTGAGGGTTGAAGATTGAGGATTGAGAAATGAGGATTGAGGATTGAGGATTGAAATTGAGGATTGGGTATTGAGGATTGAAGAATGAGGATTGAGGAATTAGGATTGAGGATTGAGGATTGAGGGTTGAAGATTGAGGATTGGGTATTGAGGATTGAAGAATGAGGATTGAGGACTGAGGATTGGGGATTGAGGATTGAAGATTAGTGTTGAGGATTGAAGTTTGAGGATTGAGGATTGAGGATTGAGGATTGAGGGTTGAAGATTGGGTATTGAGGATTGAAGATTGAGGATTGAGTATTGAGGATTGAGGATTCAGGGTTGAAAATTGAGGATTGAGAATCGAGGATTGAGGATTGCGGATTGAGGATTGAAGATTGAATATTGATGATTGAATATTGAGGACTGAGGATTGAGGGTTGCGGATTGAGGACGAGGGCTGAGGGTTGAATATTGATGTTTGAGGTCTGAGTATTAAGGATTGAGGATTGAGAATTGAGGATTGAGGATTGAGGATTGAAGATTGAGGATTGGGTATTTAGGATTGAAGAATGAGGATTGAGGATTGAGGTTTGAGGATTGAGGATTGATGATTGAGTATTGTCGATTGAATATTGAGGATTGAGGTTTGAGGTTTGAGGATTGAGGACGAGGACTGACGGTTGAGGATTGAGGTTAGAGGATTGAGGATTGGGGATTGAGGACTGAGGATTGAGGATTGAGGATTGAGGATTGAGCATTGAGGATTGAAGATTGATGACTGGGGATTGAGGATTGAATATTGAGGATTAACGACTGAAGATTGGGGATTGAGGATCTAGGATCGGAGATTGATTATTGAGGATTGAAGATTGAGGATTGACGATTGAGGATTGAGAATTGAGAATTGAGGATGAGGACTGAGGGTTGAGGATTGAGGTTTGAGGAATGAGGATTGATGGTTGAGGATTGAGGGTTGAGGATTGAGGATTGAGGATTGAGGATTGAGTATTGAAGATTGAGTATTGATACCTGAGGATTGAGCATTGAGGATTGAAGATTGATGACTGGGGATTGAGGATTGAATATTGAGGATTAACGACTGAAGATTGGGGATTGAGGATCTAGGATCGGAGATTGATTATTGAGGATTGAAGATTGAGGATTGACGATTGAGGATTGAGAATTGAGAATTGAGGATGAGGACTGAGGGTTGAGGATTGAGGTTTGAGGAATGAGGATTGATGGTTGAGGATTGAGGGTTGAGGGTTGAGGATTGAGGATTGAGGATTGAGTATTGAAGATTGAGTATTGATACCTGAGGATTGAGGATTGAGGATTGAAGATTGAGTATTGGTGATTGAAGATTGAGGATTGAGGATTGAGGATTGAGGATGGAGGATGAGGACTGACGGTTGAGGATTGAGGTTTGAGGATTGAAGATTGAGGACTGAGGACTGAGGATTGAGGATTGAGGATTGAGCATTGAGGATTGAAGATTGAGTACTGGGGATTCGGGATTGCAGATTGAGGATTAAGGATTGAAGATTGAGTATTGAGGATTGAAGATAGAGGATTGATTATTGAGGATTGCGGATTCAGGGTTGAAAATTGAGGATTGAGGATTGAGAAATGAGGATTGAGGATTGAGGATTGAAATTGAGGATTGGGTATTGAGGATTGAAGAATGAGGATTGAGGAATTAGGATTGAGGATTGAGGATTGAGGGTTGAAGATTGAGGATTGGGTATTGAGGATTGAAGAATGAGGATTGAGGACTGAGGATTGGGGATTGAGGATTGAAGATTAGTGTTGAGGATTGAAGTTTGAGGATTGAGGATTGAGGATTGAGGATTGAGGGTTGAAGATTGGGTATTGAGGATTGAAGATTGAGGATTGAGTATTGAGGATTGAGGATTCAGGGTTGAAAATTGAGGATTGAGAATCGAGGATTGAGGATTGCGGATTGAGGATTGAAGATTGAATATTGATGATTGAATATTGAGGACTGAGGATTGAGGGTTGCGGATTGAGGACGAGGGCTGAGGGTTGAATATTGATGTTTGAGGTCTGAGTATTAAGGATTGAGGATTGAGAATTGAGGATTGAGGATTGAGGATTGAAGATTGAGGATTGGGTATTTAGGATTGAAGAATGAGGATTGAGGATTGAGGTTTGAGGATTGAGGATTGATGATTGAGTATTGTCGATTGAATATTGAGGATTGAGGTTTGAGGTTTGAGGATTGAGGACGAGGACTGACGGTTGAGGATTGAGGTTAGAGGATTGAGGATTGGGGATTGAGGACTGAGGATTGAGGATTGAGGATTGAGGATTGAGAATTGAGGATGAGGACTGAGGGTTGAGGATTGAGGTTTGAGGAATGAGGATTGATGGTTGAGGATTGAGGGTTGAGGATTGAGGATTGAGGATTGAGGATTGAGGATTGAAGATTGAGTATTGATGATTGAATATTGAGGATTGAGGATTGAGGTTTGAGGATTGAGGATTGAGGATTGAGGATTGAGGATTGAGTATTGAAGATTGAGTATTGATGCCTGAGGATTGAGGATCGAGGATTGAGGATTGAGGATTGGAGATTGATGACTGGGGATTGAGGATTGAATATTGAGGATTAACGACTGAAGATTGGGGATTGAGGATCTAGGATCGGAGATTGATTATTGAGGATTGAAGATTGAGGATTGACGATTGAGGATTGAGAATTGAGAATTGAGGATGAGGACTGAGGGTTGAGGATTGAGGTTTGAGGAATGAGGATTGATGGTTGAGGATTGAGGGTTGAGGATTGAGGATTGAGGATTGAGGATTGAGGATTGAAGATTGAGTATTGATGATTGAATATTGAGGATTGAGGATTGAGGTTTGAGGATTGAGGATTGAGGATTGAGGATTGAGGATTGAGTATTGAAGATTGAGTATTGATGCCTGAGGATTGAGGATCGAGGATTGAGGATTGAGGATTGGAGATTGATTATTGAGGATTGAAGATTGAGGATTGAGGATTGAGGATTGAGAATTGGGAATTGAGTATGAGGACTGAGGGTTGAGGATTGATGTTTGAGGAATGAGGATTGAGGGTTGGGGAATGAGGATTCAGGATTGAGGATTGAGGATTGAGCATTGAAGATTGAGTATTGATGCCTGAGGATTGAGGATTGAGGATTGAGGATTGAAGATTGAGTGTTGAGGGTTGAAGATTGAGGACTGAGGATTGAGGATTGAGGATTGAGGATTGAAGATTGAGTATTGAGGATTGAAGATTGAGGATTGAGTATTGATGATTGAGGATTCAGGGTTGAAGATTGAGGATTGAGGATTGAGGATTGACGATCTAGGATTGGAGATTGATTATTGAGTATAGAAGCTTGAGGATTGTGGATTGAGGATTGAGGATTGAGGATTGAGGATTGAGGATTGAGGATTGAGGATTGAGAATTGAGGATTGGAGATTGAGGATTGAGTATTGAGGATTGAGGATTCAGGGTTGAAGATTGAGGATTGAGGATTGAGGATTGAGGATTGAGGATTGAGGACTGAGGTTTGGGTATTGAGGATTGAGGAATAAGGATTGAGGATTGAGGTTTGAGGATTGAGGATTGTAGATTGAGTATTGAGGATTGAAGATTGAGGATTGAGGATTGAGGATTGAGGAATGAGGATTGAAGATTGAGTATTGAGGATTGAAGATTGAGGATAGAGGATTGAGTACTGAGGATGGAGGATGAGGGCTGAGGGTTGAGGATTGAGGATTGAGAAATGAGGATTGAGGATTGAGGATTGAAATTGAGGATTGGGTATTGAGGATTGAAGAATGAGGATTGAGGAATTAGGATTGAGGATTGAGGATTGAGGATTGAAGATTGAGGATTGGGTATTGAGGATTGAAGAATGAGGATTGTGGATTGAGGATTGAGGATTGAGTATTGAAGATTGAGTGTTGCGGATTGAAGATTGAGGATTGAGGATTGAGGATTGAGGATTGAGGATTGAAGATTGAGTATTGAGGATTGAATATTGAGGATTGAGGTTTGAGGTTTGAGGATTGAGGATTGAGGATTGAGGATTGAGGATTGACTATTGAAGATTGAGTATTGATGCCTGAGGATTGAGGATCGAGGATTGAGGATTGAGGATTGGAGATTGATTATTGAGGATTGAAGATTGAGGATTGAGGATTGAGGATTGAGAATTGAGAATTGAGTATGAGGACTGAGGGTTGAGGATTGAGGTTTGAGGAATGAGGATTGAGGGTTGGGGAATGAGGATTGAGGATTGAGGATTGAGGATTGAGCATTGAAGATTGAGTAATGATGCCTGAGGATTGAGGATTGAGGATTGGTGATTGAGTATTGATGATTGAATATTGAGGATTGAGGATTGAGGATTGAGGATTGAGGATTGAGGATTGAGGATTGAAGATTGAGAATTGATGATTGAATATTGAGGATTGAGGATTGAGGTTTGAGGATTGAGGACGAGGACTGACGGTAGAGGATTTAGGTTTGAGGATTGAGGATTGAGGGATGAGGATTGAGGATGAGTGCTAAGGGTCGGGGATTGATGTTCGACGACTGAGGACTGAGGATTGAGGATTGAGAATTGAGGATAGATGTTTGAGGATTGAAGATTGAGGATTGAGGATTGAGGATTGAGGAATGAGGATTGAAGACTGAGTATTGAGGATAGAAGATTGAGGATAGAGGATTGAGTACTGAGGATGGAGGATGAGGGCTGAGGGTTGAGGATTGAGGATTGAGAAATGAGGATTGAGGATTGAGGATTGAAATTGAGGATTGGGTATTGAGGATTGAAGAATGAGGATTGAGGAATTAGGATTGAGGATTGAGGATTGAGGATTGAAGATTGAGGATTGGGTATTGAGGATTGAAGAATGAGGATTGAGGATTGAGGATTGAGGATTGAGGATTGAAGATTGAGTGTTGAGGATTGAAAATTGAGGATTGAGGATTGACGATTGAGGATTGAGGATTGAAGATTGAGTATTGAGGATTGAAGATGGAGGATTGAGTATTGAGGATTGAGGATTCAGGGTTGAAGATTGAGGATTGAGGATTGAGGATTGAGGATTGAGGATTGAGGATTGAAGATTGAATATTTATGATAGAATATTGAGGACTGAGGATTGAGGGTTGTGGATTGAGGACGAGGACTGAGGGTTGAATATTGATGTTTGAGGTCTGAGGATTAAG